>NC_041229.1:44611319-44611675 GCF_002837175.3 Physeter macrocephalus
ACTGATCTCCCTGGGCTATGTGGCTGCTTCCCACTAGCTCTGTTTTACGTTTGGTAGTGTATATATGTCCATGCCACTCTCTCACTTCGTCCCAACTTGCCCTTCCCCCTCCCCATAACCGCAAGTCCATTCTCTAGTAGGTCTGCATCTTTATTCCCGTCTTGCCCCTGGGTTCTTCATGACCTTTTTTTTTTTTTTTTTAGATTCCATATATATTTGTTAGCAGATGGTATTTGTTTTTCTCTTTCTGACTTACTTCACTCTGTATGAGACTCTCTAGGTCCATCCACCTCACTACAAATAACTCAGTTTTGTGCCTTTTTATAGCTGAGTAATATTCCATTGTATAAAGTCGG
>NC_041229.1:44612625-44613791 GCF_002837175.3 Physeter macrocephalus
CATACTGTCTTGATTACTGTAGCTTTGTAGTATAGTCTGAAGTCAGGGAGCCTGATTACTCCAGCTCCGTTTTTCTTTCTCAGCATTGTTTTGGCTATTCGGGGTCTTTTGTGTTTGCATACAAATTGTGAAATTTTTTGTTCTAGTTCTGTGAAAAATGCCAGTGGTAGTTTGAGAGGGATTGCAATGAATCTGTAGATTGCTTTGGGTAGTAGAGTCATTTTCACGATGTTGATTCTTCCAATCCAAGAACATGGTATATCTCTCCATCTATTTCTATCATCTTTAATTTCTCTCATCAGTGTCTTGTAATTTTCTGCATACAGATCTTTGTCTCCTTAGGTAGGTTTATTCCTAGATATTTTATTCTTTTTGTTGCAGTGGTAAATGGAGTGTTTTCTTCATTTCACTTTCAGATTTTTTATCATTAGTGTATAGGAATGCAAGAGATTTCTGTGCATTAATTTTGTATCCTGCTACTTTACCAAATTCATTGATTAGCTCTAGTAGTTTTCTGGTAGCACATTTAGGATTCTCTATATGTAGTATCATATCATCTGCAAACAGTGACAGCTTTACTTCTTCTTTTCTGATTTGGATTGCTTTTATTTCTTTTTCTTCTCTGATTGCTGTGGCGAAAACTTCCAAAGCTACGTTGAATAATACTGGTAAGAGTGGGCAACCTTGTCTTGTTCCTGATCTTAGTGGAAATGGTTTCAGTTTTTCACTATTGAGGATGATGTTGGCTGTGGCTTTGTCATACATGGCCTTTATTATGTTAAGGAAAGTTCCCTCTATGCCTACTTTCTGGAGGGTTTTTATCATAAACGGGTGTTGAATTTTTTGAAAGCTTTCTCTGCATCTATTGAGATGATCATATGGTTTGTCTCCTTCAATTTATTAATATGGTGTATCACGTTGATTGATTTGCGTATATTGAAGAATCCTTGCATTCCTGGGATAAACCCCACTTGATCATAGTGTATGATCCTTTTAATGTGCTCTTGGATTCTCTTGGCTAGTATTTTGTTGAGGATTTTTGCATCTATGTTCATCAGTGATATTGACCTGTAGTTCTCTTTCTTTGTGACATCTTTGTCTGGTTTTGATATCAGAGTGATGGTGGCCTCATAGAATGAGTTTGGGAGTGTTCCTCCCTCTGCTAT
>NC_041229.1:44615234-44616306 GCF_002837175.3 Physeter macrocephalus
CTTTTCATTCTTTTTTTCTTTATTCTGCTCTGCAATAGTTATTTCCACTATTTTATATTCCAGGTCACTTATCCGTTTTTCTGCCTCAGTTATTCTGCTATTGATCCCTTCTAGAGAGTTTTTAATTTCATTTATTGTGTTGTTCATCACTGTTTGTTTGCTCCTTATTTCTTCTAGGTCCTTGTTAAACATTTCTTGTATTTTCTCCATTCCATTTCTAAGATTTGGGATCATCTTTTCTATCATTATTCTGAATTCTTTTTCAGGTAGACTGCCTATTTCCTCTTCACTTGTTAGGTCTGGTGGGTTTTTCCCTTGCTCCTTCATCTGCTGTATGTTTCTCTGTCTTGTCATTTTGCTATCTTACTGTGTTTGGGGTCTCCTTTTTGTAGGCTGCAGGTTCGTTGTTCCCGTTGTTTTTAGTGTCTGTCCCCAGTGGCTAAGGTTGTTTCAGTGGGTTGTGTAGGCTTCCTGGTGGAGGGGACTAGTGCCTGTGTTCTGATGGATGAGGCTGGATCTTGTCCTTCTGGTGGGCAGGTCCACATCTGGTGGTGTGTTTTGGGGTGTCTGTGGCCTTATTATGATTTTAGGCAGCCTCTCTGCTAATGGATGGGGTTGTGTTCCTGTCTTGCTAGCTTTTGGCATAGTGTGTCCAGCACTGTGGCTTGCTGGTCATTGAGTGGAGCTGGGTCTTGGCGTTGAGAAGGAGATCTCTGGGAGATTTTCACCATTTGATATTATGTGGAGCTGGGAGGTCTCTTGTGGACCTCTGTCCTGAACTTGGCTTTCTCACCTCAGTGGCACAGCCCTGAAGCCTGGCTGGAGCACCAAGAGCCTGTCCAAGGACAGTTTTCTTGAAGCAACGTTTTCATAGTAAGCTTCCTGTTTTTATGTGTCTTCTGAAGCGTTGAAAACAGAATATCGAAAAGATACCTGCATCCCCATGTTTATTGCAGCATTATTCACAATAGCCAAGCTATGGAAACAACCTAAGTGTCTGTTAACTGATGAATGGATAAAAAGATGTTATATATATAAATATAAATAAATAAATAAATAAATAAATAAAAAA
>NC_041229.1:44616441-44622925 GCF_002837175.3 Physeter macrocephalus
ACAAGAAAGAAGAAAATCCTGCCATTTGTGACAACATGGATGGACCTTGAGGGAATTATGCTAAATGAGATAAGTCAGACAGAGAAAGACAAACACTGTATGATGTCACTTACATGTGGAATCAAAAAATTTGAACCCTTAGAAATAGAGTAGAATGGTGGTTACTGGGGGCTGGGAGATGAGGGAATTGGGGAGATGTTGGTCAAAGGGTACACACTTGAAGTTAGAAGATAAATAAGTTCTGGAGATCTAATGTACAGCATTGTGATTATAGTTAACAGTAATGAGTTATATACTTTGAAATTGCTAAGAAACTAGATATTAAATGTTCTCACCACAAAAAAATGATAATTACGTGACTTGATAGAGGTGTTAGCTAATGCTATGATGGTAATCATATTACAGTATATAAATGCATCAAATTACCATGTTATACACCTTAAACTTACACAATGTTATATGCCAGTTACATCTCAAAAATTTTTTAAAGAGGCGAAACAAAAGGGTTGATGGAATTTGTGGAAGAGCTAAGGCCTCTCCAGTAGGAACTGAGTGCTTCCTCCTCACCTTTCTTCTGCTTCATCTATTCTGATTGGGGGAGGGGTTTTATGATGACAGATCTTCCAAATCTTTGTAGAAGCAGTTCTTAAATTTCAGTGTGCATCAAAATTCCCAGATGGGCTTGTTAAAAATGCATTCCTCACTCCCCCAGATTCTCAGTTAGAAAGCCTGAAGTAAGGATAAGAATGTGTCTTTTTCAAAAATTCTTCAGGAGATGCTCAGTTGGGTGTTCCAGAGGGGTCACACTTTGAAAGACTTTCTCTATATGATGCTACTACTCCCCCTCCTCATAAGCTTTCCATAGAGAGGAGAAGGTAGATAGATAGGGAGTTGCTAAAAGAGAATATCAGACTCTCCATATCAAAGTATAAGTTGCTCCTTGGTTAACTGGCAAATTGAAGGATTTGGTATATGGAGAGAATGCTGGATGAGACGTTAGAAACCTTTATGCCAGACTTGGCTCTACTTCCTAACTTTTTCTTCTCTAACCATTAAATTTTCTGGCTCCTTTAGTTTCCTCTTCTGGGAAAGAAGGATTTTAATGATATCATTTCTGCTTATCTCACAAAATTGTTGTGAAGATCAAAAGAGATAATAATGGTTATGAAAGTGCTTTATAAAGTATTATGCAAATGTAAATAATTATTATACCTTGTCTAGAATTAGAAATGACCAGAGATTGAACTCCATGACCACCTAGATCTTTTGCAGCTCTAATCCCTGTTATTAGGGAAGGGGTTACACAAATGTCATTCAATGCCATGCTTTACAGCTATTTAAGGTCTGTAAATATCTCTGCACAGCTTAACCTTCCTTCCACTTCACCACAGCTGAACATGCTCATCAGAGGTGGCAGTGGGGGTGGCTTGATGATGTTCTTTCACTGAGGTAGTCATCTTGCTTGCTGGGCCACTTCCTTTTTTTAAATGTCTTTGCATTTATAACAAGTGTGTGCTTCTGTGGGTGCTTGTCTCAATTTCTCAGCCTCGATTATCCTCACAGCTGAATCTATTTCCTCAATGAAATCTTCTCTTAACCCTCCTACCCAGACACACCACCACAAGTTTGAGTCTCTATTCCCTCCTATGTGTACTCTGTGTTTATTACTGGAGCACTGCCTCACTAGAATATGAATTTTTTGAGGGTGTAGATCACGTCTTGATCATGGTCTATTCCCTGCATTTATGCATGGCTCACTGTAGGCACTTGATGTAGCGGGAATGCATGAATGTAAGAAAAAATGAATGAAAGAGCCCCATCTATAGGTTCAACTATATCCAGTTCTTGAGTCATTTCCTGGCAGATTCAGTAAGAAACTCAGCAGTCTCAGCCCCACCAAAAGAAGTTTAGTGTGAAGTCTAATCACCCCAAGCCAAACTCTGGCTGTGAAATTACTGTGCCATGACACCTACCAGAAACAGGTGCCTTGAAGGTTGTGTGGTTTCCAAGTTACAGTGTTCCTTTTTCTCCTCCTGTGCTGGCCCAGGTGTGGCACTGAAATTTTGCTTTCATTCTCTACTCTCTAGTGTGCCTAATTGCTTGCCTGATATTCCAGACCACTGATCTCACCTAGTTTTGACTAGCCCTATTTCTAGACTTGGATATTAAGTCTTTTCATCATAAATATCATTGAATTACTTATCACTGAACTCCTCTTAAGTGTAAGTGGTTGCTGCCTAGTTTCCCAATTCTCAGTCTGCCTTCTAGATTTGACTCATTAACTGCCACAGGTGTAGCCGTTCTCACACTCTGCATGGAGGTACACACTCCTGATCAGTTACAGCAATGACCCTGGTTAAGACAGCACAGCAGGAAGATACTACCAATAGAACATATTTGGGACATGATGAGACAGTCCCCTGTTGTATCTCTGATTGCTTTACCATTCTTGCTAGGATCTGCCTGTACAGCTAGATTTTCCTCCTCCAACTTGCCAAGTCCCTCACCCTTGTGAGCAAATTCTGCCTCTTGGTCCCATGATACTGAGATCCTAGAAGGCCTTATGCACTTACTGATCTTGGCTACAGGCATGTGAATGACAAGAGAGAGAAAAAGAAAACTCCTCCTGATTCTCACCAAGCCTTATTAGAGGAAATGTAGTATTTTGGTTAAAAGCATGGGCTCTGGAGCCAGACTGCTGAGGTTCTAATCCTAACTCTGAATGACTTGGGCAAGTTATATAAGTTTCCTGTGCCTCAATTTCCTCATCTTTAAATATTACCTACCTCATAGGGTTACTCTGAAGATTAATGAGTTGAAATGTATGGAACATTCAGAAGAGTACCCATCTGAATCCTAACCATATAGTCTCTAAAAATATATGTGCTGCTCCAACATATATTTAATTCTATTAAAAATATTAAGTGGAAAATATTCATGAATAAATCGTAGAATTAAATAATTGAATATGAGTAAATGAGGGATGAGGTGGAAAGATATTCCTCATGGTAGAATTTGAATTAGTGAGTGTTGAAAGAGTGATGAAAATAGAAAAAAAAATCATCATCTGGTAAACATCATAGTAATAATTGTTTCAGGCAAGTATCATCAGTGGATGCTAAAATTTGTGTGTTAAGATAATGAGAAATAGGATATTTTCATATTCTGAAAGCATCTCTCTACAATGTACTTAGCTATTACCAAGGAGAAAACAGTAACTTGATATCAGAGAGGCCAGACAAAAATCATCTTAACCAAGTGATGAACATCAAAATGAACATCATTAATAATGAGACATATCAATATCATGTGCCTCTTGATATGATTCCCTAGGAGGGCTCAAAATAACTTCTGTGGTATTCTTACCAAAAGTATACAATCTAAATTTAATCAGGAAGAAATGTAGACAAACCCAAATTGAGCAATATTCTACAAAATGACTGGCCAGTATTCTTCAAAAGTGACAGCCATCAAAAATAAAAGAAAGAAGAAAAAAAAGAATAAATAGAATTTGATAAATCTAATAGGAGGCAGGAGAAAAACATAAGTTGGATTTAATAAAAGATATGGTAAATAAAAAGACAAAGTAAAGTTAAAAATTATTGAACATATATCAGCAATAACATTAAATGTTAATAAAATAAACTTCCCTACTAAAAAAATTAAAAAATAATAAAATAAAATAAAAGAAGTCTGAAGATCTGTCTTAAAGGAAACTTAAGGTGATGTGACAACTAAATGCTGTATACGATCCTAGATTGGATCCTTGTCCAGAGAAAGGTCTTTAGTGGAGAAATTGAAAAACATTGAAAAAACTCAGTAGACTAGTTATCAGTTTAGAATTGAAGTCAATTCCCTGGTCTTGAAAATTATACTTGCTTATGTAACCTGTTACCACTTGGCGAATCTGAGTGAAGTTTACATGAGAATTATTTGTACTATTAGGGGAATTTTTTTAAGGCTGAACTTATTTACCATATGCCAAGAAGGGTACTAGTTCTACTTCTGTCATAGTTACATAAAGCAAACATAGGGGTTTATACTCCAGGAATGAATAGTCTGGTAAAAGATATAAAATGACAATGTAAAAGGTGCTAAATGCTATGAAATGTTTAACTCTATGTGAAGGTTAGAAATCAAGAAATCTTTTCTAATGAGAATAAAAATACTTCATGAACAGGCAGCATTTTAGCTGCACTTTGAATGATATCTGGAATCAAAACACGTAAATTTAGGGGAAGAAGGGAAGTCTCGGTGCAACAATGGCATTACCAAAGAGCCAAGAGCAGGTAATTTCAGTGAGAGGTTCATTGTGGAGCATGAGGAATTTGTAGGAGATAAGTGGGAGGTGGGTATTAAAGTTTCATTGAAAAGGGTCTTGAAAACAGTGACAAAATGTAATTTAATCCAGTCGTCAATAAGGAGCCATGGAAGGATTTTAGACAAGATGATGTCAAGATCATTAAGTAGAGAGGTACAAGGGTGACTGTGTTATGAGGTGGAAGTGAAGATCATGGCATAAAACACTGGCTACTTTATGTTATTTATTTATTTTGCGTTTAAAAAATTTATTTTTTATTGAAATATAGTTGATTTATCAGTACAACTTTGTGTTAGTTTCAGGTGTACAGCAAAGCGATTACACCTTACAAAATATTGAGTATACAAAATATTGAGTATAGTTCCCTGTGCTACACAGTAGGTCATTGTTGTTTATCTATTCTATATTAATATATAGTAGTATGTATATGTTAGTCCCAAATTCCTAATTTTTCTCTCACCCCCCACCCCGCACCTTTCCCCTTTGGTAACCATAAGTTTGTTTTCTATGTCTATGAGTCTGTTTCTGTTTTGTAAATAAGTTCATTTGTATCATGTTTTTAGATTCCACATATAAGTGATATCATGCGATATTTGTCTTTCTCTGTCTGACTTACTTCACTTAGTATGGTATTCTCTAGGTCCATCCATGTTGCTGCAAATGGCATTACTTCATTCCTT
This sequence comes from Physeter macrocephalus, assembly GCF_002837175.3. NCBI lineage: Eukaryota > Metazoa > Chordata > Mammalia > Artiodactyla > Physeteridae > Physeter > Physeter macrocephalus. Next base: position 44,621,443 of record NC_041229.1, read on the forward strand.
TTTATGGCTGAGTAATTTTCCATTGTATGTATGTATCAATACCACATCTTCTTTATCGATTCATCTGTCGATGGACATTTAGGTTGCTTCCATGTCCTGGCTATTATAAATAGTGCTTCAATGAACATGGGAGTGCATGATATATGCCCAGGAGTGGAACTGCAGGATCATATGGTACAACATTAAGAGAAGGAAAAGTAGTCTGCAGGTATGAGCATTGCTTTCTTAACTGTGAAATAGCTGCTCATGTTTAAATTGACCAATCAAGAATTGTGAACTCAGAGATCTTCACATTTGCAGAGGCAGATGGTGGAAGTGAAAAAGAGTCCTCTTATGAGAAGCTCTATCACTAATACATTTGCTACTCAGCTATCCCAAACAATATATGGGGCAGTTTTAAGTAAAGGCTTGGAAGTGGATGAATATTTTGTTATAAAGCAAATTTAGGGACGCAGCCCATGAAATGCAATTCAGGAACCAGAGGACACCATTTTACCATTGATTTCTCTATAACATTTCTTAAATACCCATTTATTGCACAAATGTTGAAACATAATACTTAGGTTACCAGCTTTACATGATATAATAAGTCTTTTTATACTCTATTCTTAACGTTTTATATTCAGAAGAGACTTTATAATTATGCTAAAATACAAATAATAAAACGATAATACTATAATAATACAGAAACATGAGTTTAAACATTTCAAAAATGCCCTGTGATTTCAAATGTTAGTAATAGCTTACAGTGTTTTGCTTCAAAACTACTCTTTGAATAACTGAATTTTTAAAAATCTATTTTCACTAGATAAAATTTCCAACTTTCTTCATTCTAGTTTATTCATTTTCATATGCAAGTTTCAAAAATATTGTAATTATGAATTCTGCATACCACTTTTTATCACTTTAACATTTTTAAGATTTTTCTGTGTGTTATGGTTTTTCTTATATATTGGTTTCAGTGACAGCAAAATATTACATCATGTAGCTAAACATATTTACCTTAATCATTTTACTGTCACTGAAGATATAGGTTATTTTTACTAATTGTTATAAGCAGTGCTAGAACAAATACCCTTGTGCATGTAAATAGTTTTTTCCTAAATTAAAAAATATTAAGTATTTAGAAGTATCCACTTCTAAAGTGATGTATGTTCTAGTTCCTAAAAGTAAAGTGGGTTTATTTAACTGATCAAAAAATATATGGCATTTTTGCAATTGGATTAATTCATGTAATTTAATTATTTATAATTAATATTGTTCAGTTTGATGGAAATTATTAAAATAATGAATACATTTGTTCTGAAGTCCAGAGAAGGAAATCTTCCAAAGATATGCAGCAAATTCACAGAAAAGATAAGAATGTAAACTAAGGTTTCTACTTCTTTTTTTTCTTTTTGGCGGTACGCGGGCCTCTCACTGTTGTGGCCTCTCCCGTTGCGGAGCACAGGCTCCGGACGCGCAGGCTCAGCGGCCATGGCTC
>NC_041229.1:44623219-44667360 GCF_002837175.3 Physeter macrocephalus
TGGGATCTTCCTGGACCGGGGCACGAACCCGTGTCCCCTGCATCGGCAGGTGGGCTCTCAACCACTGCTCCACCAGGGAAGCCATCTACTTCTTGTTTAACCTTTCTTTCAAAACATTTGTTTAACTGCATACCATGAATCAAAATCATCATTGCTGTCTCTTGGATACTAGGATGAATAAGACCATCTTTGCCCTCAAGAAGGTTACAGCCTATGGTGGAAAATGAGCAAGAACATTCATTGTTAGTGTAGTAAGTTCTATTGGAATAACATACCCAGGTATCATTTGACAATAATTATTAATATCAATTTGAGTGTTTGATATTAGATTCTTGATGTGTGATTTTAATCCTCATAATAATCCTATAAGATATAAGTAAAATTAGGCCCATCTCATAGACAAGGAAACCAAGCATTAGAAAGGGCAAGTAAATTGCCAAAGGGCATGTCAATAGTCAAGATTCAAACCTAAGTTCATGATTCCAAATTCTCTTTTATTATTGAAAAACCAGGAGTGTTGTGACTTGTGTAATTTTTTTAAATTGAGGTCTAATTGACATATAACATTATATTAGTTTCACGTATATAACATAATGATTCAATGTTTGTGTACATTGAAAAATGATCACCACAATAATTCTAGTTAACGCTTGTCACCTTACATAGTTAGATTTTTTTTTTCTTATGATGAGAACTTTTAAGGTCTGCTTTCTTAGCAACTTTCAAATGTGCAATACAGTATTGTTAACTAGAGCCATGACACTGTGCAGTATATCCCCATGACTTGCTTATTTTATAACTGGAAGTTTGTACCTTTTGACCCCCTTCACCCATTTCTCCCAACCCCACCCTCTGCCTGTGGCAACTACCAATCTGTTCTCTGTACCTATGAGCTTGGTTTGAAAACTAGCATTGTTGTTTAGAGTATGATAACTCCCCAAATAAACTTAGAAATATAGGTCCCTAATTCCTTAGAGTTTCTCAGGGAAAGAAACAAATCCATTACATTTCTCCTGTACCCTTTTTTTGCAATTGGGCCATAGTTTTTCTTTGCCTAGCCCTGCACTGTCCAGTTGGTGTGTCAACCATATTAATGCCGTGGCACATTGAGAAAAATGGTAATGTTTTCCCGGCATAATGCATACACAGATGGCTGCAAGTGTCTGGCTCATGCTCTGCCCAAGGCTGAGAGGATCCATATCTCAAGATGAGCCAACCAGCATTCCTTAGGGTGACCACTTTCACTTCTGAAAGTGCTGTTAATAATCATGCCAGGACAACAGGCTTAAATCCAGTCATGCTGAGCAAACCAAGACTGTGGAGACACTAATTATGCAACAGCAGTTAGAACTTCTGGTCTGTATTGTTTGTTATTAGTAGAAGGAAGACAAAAGTTTCCAATGAAAATACTCCTGTGTCAAAAGCAAACACTAGAAATTCTCCGTGAATTAAAACCAGTGTCTCTGGTAGTAGCTCGTTTGTATAGTTACCTTTGTTTGAAAGGTTCATGGACATAGTAACTAACTGTGCAATTTGGGAATTACATTAACTGCTGCTTCCATTTATAAAGCTCCCAGATATAACTTCATAACATTAAAAATATTTTCAAGCTGAATTTCATTTAATCTTTTAAAATCTGTTAAAAAGGAACATGTATCCTGTAGTATAGCTTGATGTTAAAGAAGATTAGAGACTAAAATCATGACAAGATGCCCCCCCACCTTTTAGTTTCCACAGACCTGGAATAAAATACCACAAGACGTTCTGTACAAGTCTCTCATGTAGCTCTCCTCTTGTTGACATGCCTCATATGATATGCCTCAATACTCCCATATCAGTATAGAAGACAGATCACTACACGTGGAATAAAAAAAAACAGTAATTCTTGCTTTACCAGTTATAGGCATTGTGAAATATCTGAGGCTCAGTCTTTTTGTGAAAAAAGAAAAGATGTGAAAGAACTTAACATATATTAAACCTCTTCTATATGTTACATGCCCCTAAATTTCATCAGGTATCATCAACATTTAAGTATTTGTTAAATACCGCCTGGATGTAAGGCACTGGGGCTTCCTGAGAAAGACACCATTCCTGACTTCAACTTAGCTCTGGAGGTTGGACCTGCAGGGTCTATTCAACTCTTAACTCTGCCTGTGACAAGGCTGAGACCCAGATGTGCACCCTAATGGTATTGAACTGTCTGAAAGAGCCATCAATAACGAAATCTGTATCCGAACATAAGAAGCAGCATTTTATAGAACTAGCTATTCTCTTAGCAGACATGAAATTTTTTCACAACTTGAACTTGAAATTGCAGGCTCATATCCAGACATAATATCTGGGATTCATATTCTCTCCTTCTCTAGTGGCTTTGTCTTTTTAAAATCCTGGATTCCACAATCAATCTATTTAGGTAGCTTAATAGGCCAGAATTTAGTTTGGTCTCTCCAGTGCATTTATTTCCTAGATGAACAGACAGATTTGGAGGCTACACGACAAGGCTGCACAGCCTCAACATGGGAGCCTTGGGAAAGGGGCCAGAGGTTTTCCAGTACTCTTGTTAAACTGTGCTGCCTCATTCTTGGTATATGGATGATAAATAATTTTGCATCCCGATGGAATGACTACTGATACCATGAAAGGACCACTCCAGTTTTGCCATGGTGTATTATATCATTGCCAGGCAAGGGGATTTAATGACACAGGAGCAGAAAATTATACAGTTACCCCATCCATTGTTATCCTGCAGAGAAACATGCCTGAGGGGGCCAACTTGAAGGCACCACAAAAAATGCTAGCAAAGCAGGACCCTGCCTTCTTCACACTCACATATTTGTAAGAAAATTGGAAAGGAAAGCAGGGAACATCAACTCCACTATGTAATAACAGAGGCTTCTTGGTTGAGGAAACAGCCTTGTTGGAAAGGGGACCTCCAGAGTGAAGCTACAGGAATCAGCTTGTTCTGTCTTTGAGCTGACTCAGACCTGTACATCTAGCTTCTTGCAAAGTGATGCTGAGCAAGAGACAGAGAGAAAATAAGCCTCCAGGGCCATCAGAACTTATCTTTTTTCACCTGTGTAAGGTCGGGTAGATATAAAATCAATTTGCATGTGAAAACACAAAATCCCTGGAAAAGTTAGTCTATGAATCCAAAATTAAAGCAAATTTCATATTATTACTCGGGATGGGCGGATTTCAGGAAAGTTTTGTTTTGGTTTTGGTTTTCAAAATTCCTTGTTTGTTTTTCTGTGTACTTGAGGTGGGCTTTATTTCTTGTAGAATGTTAGAACTGTAAGGATCTTTAGAAATCATAGTGTTCAGTCCCTTTGATTGTGGCTTAGAGAGGTGAAGAGGTTTTTTTAAGGACATAAATAGAGTGACCACAATTTATTGTCTAAATCAGTACAACTTCGAGAGTGCTCAAACGTATTATCACTCTGGGAGAACAGGCATGAAGGGAAATATCACAAGAAAACTAGGCCGCATGGTCACTCTAGGCGTAAAAGTAATTAATAATTGTGTCTTTTGAATTTGGTTATCAAACAGTTTAGCAAGTGTTCCCCCCTCTGGACTGTGGGTTAGAGCCTGTGGCTGGATGTGCGTGTCGTGTGTCAGCAGGATGGAGAATGGCATTACCCCAGGCTATATCACCTGCGCAGTCTGACATTTTGACATTATGACTTTGCAGATTTGAGAATAGGGTGAAAAAATGATGAACTGTTTTCCAGCTACAAACTAGGGGAAAGACAGAAGCACACAGAGATGGGTGTTCGTGCTAGTGTGAAGCTGCAGCTCAGTGTACACCCAGGGGCTGCCTCCATACCCAGGATATTGGGCGTGGGGAGAGCAGACACATTTCAGACCCTGTTTACCTGTCAAAGGGAAGGAGGCCCCAACCTACTTCCAGATTCTTCTTGGCTCAGGGTCCAGAGAACTAAGACAGGACTTAGAATAGCCTCTGGGCAGGCTACTATTACAGACTGCTGTGTGGAGATAGCGCTGGCAGGGATGAATAGAGACAGGTAAGAAGTGACATGGAACAAAATAAAAGTTTTACCCATGCGAAGTCAAACAAGTTAATGGACATGGAAAATGTTTATCCTGAGCACTTGTTTTATTTCATTTTCCGGCAAAATGAAATGCTGGCAAAACTACATTTTCAGGCTACGTTTACTGCCACTGCCCATAGAGAGCCAGGGAAGCTGAGAGATTTCATTTCACTGTTAAAGTAACAGTTATTTTTAGGCAAATGCAGGAAAAGCCCATGAGACAAGGGTGAGAATGTGGTGAACATCAACATTTTTTAAAAATACGACTAAATTTAATATATTTCTTAGCATTATATAATGAGATGATTTCATTAGTGAATAACTCATGTTATAAAAGCAGTGATAGATTAAGATAGGTTTACTTTGAATGTGCACATTGAATGTAGAATCTCAAAAATATGACACCAGTTTATGAGTATATTATAGAATTCATTTATTTTCCTATATTGTTATCTTATTAAATGTTAATTTAGTGAACCTAGACTCCATCTACGATGTCACTCTCTGATCATCCAGCACAGCCATCTGGTTCCCAAACGCTATCAATTACAACTCTGGAATCTGTTTCCAATTTTCTGTACACATCATCAGTCACAGGCTCTTTAAAAATGCCTAACTTGCTGCCTTTATTTAGCACCTACTATACCAAGTACTGTCGGTTTTTTTAAGGAAAATAATACAGAAAACTTTTGTTTTACGTTTCTAGCCTTAAAAGAAATGATCCAAATAGTCTCAAATTTAAATCAGGTTCACATGCTGAGGAAATGCAACTGTGGGAGCCTTTTATTTCACAAAGGAAGTTGGGAGATAAAGACTACTTTGGTCAACTTATTCTGTAACCTAGTGTTTCTTAAATGTCAGTCACGATTATTTCATTTATCAGAAATAGTTTTTCATATCCATGAAAAACTACCTATACTAGAAGTTTCTTTGTTGTTTCTGAATCAATCACTTCTATATTGAAATAAGTTTTTTAGAAGGAGAATTTGCTTTACTTCTATAAATGGAAGAATGCAGTAATTTTAATAAACATAACCATAAGAAATGCATGGCTGTTGAAATAAAAATATCCATCAGTTAGGTACCTAAAATCATCTTGTATATTCCCAGTGGTCTTCACACCACACTTCAGTAAACATTACTCACTCACCGTCTTAGAAATGCAGAGCACACAGGCATCAGGAGACTTGGCTGATTTAGAATGTGCAGGAAACCTGTAAGGTAGGGGTAGGGTTGGTTATAGGCACTCTTTTTTCTGTACTTTTCTTCACTACTGCATTTTGTTCTTACAGAAGCCAATTGCCTTCTCTAAAGCTTATTAATTCTCTTGAGCTTCTCCAGAACCATGAACATTTGCAATAGTAAAATCTACTCGGGTTCCTGAGAAGCTTCTCTGCTATTATGTAACACAGACAGCAGAGAAAACATCTGCAGTCCTTTGGGGTCAACTCCCAGAAATCGTAATATCTAACCACAAAAGCTTTGCTATTTCCAGCTTTTTAATTTTCACTTGTTAATGTGTCTAAAACTACCATAGTATATAGATGGCATCATAGCTCATTTCTCTGAAAAGAGAAAGATCTCACAGTTAGAAATTTGCTGGGCTCTCAAGGTATGCCATGTATGACAACACCTAGCCTCCAAGATGCTTAAATTGCAAACAGAGAGGACTGAGAGTCAGAAAATGTGGGTTCCAGCCCTCACAATATATGGAATCTCAGTTTCTACACATACACACATGTGTGTGTGTGTATGTGTGTGTGTAATGGGAAAAAGTATTCCTCATCTCAAAGTGTATAATTTTATGAGGCTTTCCAGAACCTTCAGGAACAGATGGGAGACATATATATGTTTTCATTATTCAATGACAGACTTTTATTTACATCTATTATGTTTAAGATATTGTTCTAGATGCTGGGGATACACAGCTAAGAAGAATGTGGTTCCTGCTTTCAAAGAGCTTACAATATAATGAGGAAAATAATGTATAAATACCCAGAGAAATGACACACTATAATACAAAGTTTGCTTGATCCTATAGAAACTAAAAATTTTTCATCTGCCATTACATCTATTATTGCTAAATAGTTTTATTGGGCCATCCCTATGAAATCTATTTGGCCAGATCAGTGAATTGTACTAAAATTAAAATGTTCAGGAAATTCAGAAAAAAAAAAGAAAGAAAATGCACTTACGTAATCACAGCTTTGAAAGGATTCTTTGACAAGGATCCTAATCTAAGGCATCTCTGATGTCACCCAGTCCTAGAAACTATCACCAGGACAGGCCTTCCAGGTTCTCTGGGGTGGAGTGAGTTCTATCTGCTTAGATACAGAGAGATGTTCAGGGACAGTCAAAGGGATAGAATGAGACTGTGCTCTGAGGCCAACAAAGTTTTGCATGGGGAGGAATACTTCTGACCCTTAATCGGAAATCCCTTCATCTTTCTCCCTGGATTCTCTCCCATTCTGAATATTTTTCTCTTCAAATAATAATCTCTCAATAGCAGGAAAAGGAACTTTGGTGTCAGACATTTCTTAAATGTATAATCCCGTTCTCTGAATTCATGTTTCCTCATCTGAAAAATAAGGTGATTGTATCTACTTTGACAGACTATTATAAAGATGAAACAAGGTAATACTGACAAAGTGCTTAGAACCCAGCATTGTACATAGTAGACATTCAGTAAATTTCAGTTCTTCCCCAGAGCCAGTGTTGGAGATTATATTGTATTTTGCAAATAGTGTGGATTTCTTTCTTTTTATATATTTATAACACCTATTCATAACTACACTCTACTTATTCTTATTGTACATATGGTCATTGGTTCATTCATTTGAAAAGTATTGATTGATGTGTCCATGGAATAGATTTCTTGGGATTTAGAGATTAATGGAACAGAGCCCCGCCCTCAGCGAGCTTGCAGTCAAACAGGAGAGACATGTTTCAACAAGTGCTTTGAATACAACTTGCTAAGTGCTGTTATGGCAGCGTGTACAGTGTGTGGTAGAGCACAGAGGAAGGAGTGCTCACATTTGGTGGCAGGTGGGGATGTTTCAAAGAGTGAATGGATGAATACTGATTGTGTCAGTCAGTGAAGGAAGAACTAGGATGCTATCCAAGAGAACTTGGACAAATCTTACTTTTGGTCTCATTTTTGTGAGATGTCTAATAACAGAGGCCTTGATTCAGTGGTCCTAGGTCAGTTTAGACTGAAGCTGGGACATAATGGGACATATCACCCCATTCACAGTCTAGAAGATATACATTGCTGGCAGCTGTTGGGGAAGTCAGCAAAGTCATACACACACACACACACACACACACACACACACACACACACACACACTTTATTTATCTATTTACATTGAAGTATAGTTAATTTACAGTGTTCTGTTTGTTAGTTTCAGCTGTACAGCAAAGTGATTCAGATATACATATACATATATATGTTCTTTTTCAGATTCTTTTCCATTATATGTGATTATAAGATATTGAATATAGTTCCCTGTGCTATACAGTAGGCCCTTGTTGTTTATCTATTTTATATATAGTAGTGTGTATATGTTAATCCCAAACTCCTAATATAAGCCTTAAAATTATCAAGGATGAACAAAAAGGAGGCTGTGATTATTTCAATAGAAAACTCGAGTAAATCTGACCTTGCTTAATACTGTTTGGCATTGATCATTCAGTTAATCTCAGTAAACTCAGGTCAGGTGGCTATTCCATGCCAGGCACTGAAGACAGAGCAGTGAACAAGACAGTTTCGTCACTGATGTCACTCCCAGTCTCAAGGGAAGATAAGAAGATAAAGAAAAATATTCCAGTGATGTTGGTGTAATTTGGTGAAGGATATTCAGTCTCATTTGTTAAATATTTGTCGAACATTTGCACCATGATATAGGGCTACAGAGTGATATGGCAGCACAGAGATACACCTAGCCTCAGCTGGGAGTTCGTAGAAGGCTTCCTGGGGAAGATTACACCCAAGTTGTATCAAGAAGAATGACAGGTGATTTGCCAGGCAGCGAGGCTCTTTCAAGCAGTAAAAGAAGACCGAGCGATGTCAGAAGGCTATAAAACAACATAGTTGTTGTTTAGGAATAGCCAGCAGTTCCGTCCAGCACTACTGGATCATCACATATAAGGCAGGTGATGAGGTTGGAGAAGTAGCATGAGTGAGGTCATGAAGAACCTTGTAAATGTGGCTACGTGTGTCTGATAAAGTACTTTGTCAACCTTCTGGAGCCATTTAAAAGATGGCAATTTTTCTGGATAACAGAAGTTTCTGTTTTCAGTAGTACACTGATAAAGAAAGATTTTCTTTTTAATTTATAGTTACTATCTGGAAGTATAATACTTATATCAATATGTTTGTTATCCATTCATTTACTCAATAAATATTTATTGGTTTCCTGCAATGCCCAATCACTGCGATGGCTTCTGAGAATAAAGCAGTGAGTAAAATACATGCAATCCTACCCTTCTGAGACATACTGTCTGGAGAGGAAGATTAATTCAAATAGATTACTATGAAATAACAATTATGAGACATACTGTGAAGAGGAAGTATGGGGTATTAGGAAGCCAGTAACTTTACAGCCTAATGTGAGCAGAGTGCCAGGGAAGGTTTCCTGGGAAAAGGTCAGTTTGGTGGAGACCTGAAGAATGAATATGATTTCAGCAGGTGAAGACGGAGTGAAGGGGCAGAGAGGTGAATGAGTAGAGCACAGAGGATGTTTAGGGCAGTGAAACTATTCTGGTAAGATACCATAATGGTGGACACATGTCATTATACACTTGTCAAAACTCATAGAATATACAATACAAAGCCTGAAGTTTAATGTAAACTTTAGTGGACTTTAATCAATAATAATGTATCAATACTGGTTCATCAATTGTAACAAATACACTACACTAATGCAATACGTTAATAATAAGGGAAACCAGGGGTGCAGAGAGGGGGATATATGGGAACTCTGTAATTTCTGATAAATTTTTCCATAGACCTGAAACGGCTCTAAAAAAAGTATATTAATTTAAAAATATAAATAAATAATGGCATAGCCACAAAATTCTAGAAAGCCCAAACTAAACAATTTTGTCATACGGCAAACAATGGGAAATTTCTGGCTTTTTGCCCAGGGATTTCCCTTGTCTCAGTGCAGAGAGATTCATTGTGCCTGTTCCTCCTGGACAAATGTGAGAGATTTAGGAAGTAGAAGCAGCTGCACTGAGAGTTCTGCATGTTATGGTCTCTGAAAAATACAAAAGCTACCATGAAGTGATTCCTCACACTTCTGGGTTTTCCTTCTCCTCAACACTTAGAGATGTGACCAAAAGACGGTCACAGCAAGGGCCCGGAGCAGGATGGAGCAGTGTCAAAAAGCTCGGGAGGTTCCCCAGAAAGCTATAAGTGTTGCAGGTAGATGCTACATCAGGCCATCAAGGCCCTCTGTCGTAGTACCAACTCAAATGATCACAGTTTTACAGGAGCAGCTTATTAATATCATTCTGCTATTCCATATCTCTCCCTGCCAAAAATGGCCCAAACCAGAGAAAGGTATAAACACAATGTCAAATATGGTTACAAGCTAAACGCACAGGTGCTAATTGTTAGTGATTCTCAGGCATGCCACATAATCTTGACTAAATGTGGACCAAGAGAATATTCAGTTATTTGATGTTTTCTTCTAATTGCTTTGCTAACTGATTCAGAAATGTGAGTTGACCCAATACTCAGTGACAGGCTATGTGTTCAGCTTGTGATAATTAGGTATCACCAGTCATGCAGTCACACCTTACATCCCCAGTCTGTTTTTCTGGAAAGAAATTAGGAAGCAATGAGGTGTGTCCTCATAAAAGTGAACAGTCTTTCAAATTTGCATCTACTATTGTGGAGAACAAAAGATGTCTTTTCCTATGTCAATTTCTTTTCACATATTTGATAATCTTGGTACAATAGGACAGTCTCATCTACATTAACCTCGAAAGTATAAAATTTTCATTACAGAGAGAGACTTCATAGGTACTCTGCATTCATTTCCAACAAACTGTCAGTGGCTGGATGTCAGTCACAAACTGATCAGTTACTTAGATGGCCCATGATAAAGCTGGGTATGTGCATGTGTAACAGTATGATTCTCGTTTGGAATAATTGCTGATATTTATCTTAAAAGTATAAGTATACATGATTAACGCCAATTACAATGAAAGATAATGCCACAGCTATGTTAAACTATGTTCTTATAGTTGCTAATTTGCACTAAACATGTTTTTCTGAGTTAGGAAGAGAGCTCCCACTTTTGAACAGTTCCTAGTTCTATATTCCTCAGTTAATAAAATCAAGAAAATATGAAACAATGCATTATTATGTTCAGATTCCAAAATGTTGCTGAGGTTGCTGTAATGATCAGAAAGGTCCGTGGATCTGTCTCAACCCCGTGTTCACACCAAAAAATGTTCAATTCCTAGAAAGAAGGAAAGTTCGTTGCTCTTTCCATGATAGAAATACTATTATAGCTAACTGTTGCTGAGTTCGCTTCTGTGTTGCAGGGCGTGATGCTAAATGTCTTACATGTATTCTCTCATTTAACCTTCCACAATCCTATATTAAAGTTCTATTATTACCAAATTTATAGCTGAGGAGAAAAAGTTTCAAAAAGGTTAAATAATGAACTTAAGGTCAGGCAGTAAGTAAAATGGCAATGTCAGGATTTGAACCCACATATTAAAATGCTACATCATGGCTATCCTATATTAACCACTGTGTATTTGTTCTACCTTATGGAAAAACACATCTGAGGTTTCATAGACATTACTGAAAATTTGTCACTCTTGATAGGGACTGGTTTTGAGCCAAGAATGATTTTAAGCTCAACGTGGAACATCCCACCACCAACCACACATACATACACACACACACACACACACACACACACACACACACACCCTAGTAATGATTGTCCTACAGAAACTGCATGAGTCTCAGTCCATAGAATGGTCTTCAGATAGGGCACAAAACAATTTTTCAGAGAGGTTAAACAGAAAGATGCTCTCCAACATTCTTTTTAACTTTTTCTAAAATGTGTTGACTTCCTTTTGGATACACTAGATATGTCTCATTACAGAGAAAAGAATGCCCAGTGGTCTTTTATAGCAGCCAGTCTGGTTTTATTAACTAAAAACGGGAAAGGTCTGAGCAAGCAATAGGTCATGTTAGCTTCATATTGCCAAAAGGAAAGAAGGGGGTCAGCGAATGTTCTAAAACGTATCTTCTGTTCTTGCTCCCAATCTGTTGCCCAGGCTGTCTAACATGTCAGTAAGGTACCTCCGCTAGTTACCTCAGGGTCTGTTTCTCATTCCCTTTATCCTGGTGGACTGCAGGGAGGAAGGCTAGTGCTCTAAAAGGGGCTTTGTTTAGATCATACCCTGTCTAGGATGGGTGTCTGGTTATACCTGTGTTAAGTATATTTCAAGCTAAAACTCTTTTGGCCAGGATTCGTGGGGTATGACTTTACAGCCTTCTTCACCCAGCTGATTGTGTGAGAGGCAGGGTCTAAGCAATTTTTTAAGGTGAATGGCAGGTTGTTGGGCAGATATTCCCTCAAGTACCTTGTATGAGAGGCCTGGGAGTGGCCTCTTCGTAGGTCATCTACATTTAATGAAAGGATGCTCACCCTTCCCTTTACTTAATTGTCTGCTAGGGACGGCTAAGATTCTGATGAGGTCTGCACTCATCCGTCAATATACAATACTCCCACTCAAACCTCTTTCCAGAGTAGTATCTTGAGTTCACTGCCACTCATTGGTTGTCAAAACAATGTTCAAGAAAAAGGCTTAGATTTGGTACAGCAGAGCCAAATCTTCCTACCTCCTGTGCATCTCTCCGTAATTTTGTACATGGCATTCATTTATTCCACAAATATCAACTGGATACCTCCTGTATACCAGGGCCTGTTGTAGGCTCTAGGGATATAGCAGTGAATAAAACAGACTCGTATCTCTGTCTTCATACAGCTGATATCCTAGTAAGGAGAGACAAGCAATAAAGAGATAAGTAATGTGTATACTAGGTTAGATAGTAATAAGTACTAAGGAGAAAAATATAACAGGGAAGGGACAGACAGTGATGGACAAAGGATGGTATGAGGCTATTTTAAACAGGATGGCCAGGCATGCTTTACTGCGTAGGGGCATTGGAATAACAACTGGAAGCAAATGAGGAGTTTAGTCAAATGTCACCTTCTGGGTGAGGTCTTTTCCAGAGTCCGTGAGTTACCTGAGAAAGGAGTCCTGTGCATATTCAGTCATTACAGGATGTACACTGTGAGTTAGGTCTTTAGAGTAAAATGTCAAGCAGACCTTGTGCTCTCCCTCACATAAGAGCATGGAAAACAGTCATAAGTAAATAATTGAAATGCACTGAAATATGTAGAGATAGAGGCAAAAAAAAAAAAAAAAAAAAGCTAAATGGAAAACAGGAAGGTAGAGAAGCAAACTGGGCCCAGGGGAAATATGGATACAAGAAGGCTTTAGGAAAGAGGTGATATTTGAACAGAGGCTTAAAAGATAACACCCAATAACAACAACTAATCTTTTCCTTTCTGTCAGAGAAAATTTCAACAAAACATCTTTTCTCATCTTTATATTTCAAATTACCTAGGTAGTATATGAATACACTTCCACTGTAAAACTTCCAAACAGAAACACATAGAGTAAATGTGAAAGCTACACACCACTCTTCCAGACCTAACCACTTTGTTATGCTGAAAATGGAGGGAGGAGTAGGTAAAAGAAGACCTTTTATTTACTCAAAAATATGTATTGAAGCCTTACTGCATAGTAAGCACTGTGCTGGGTAATTGAATACCATTCTTAAGACTACATGACCCTTGTCCTCAAAATGGTTACGCTTTAGTGATTCCAGGCAAATGGAACCACACGTACAGGCATTGACTTAGGAAGAAATATGGCACCCTCAAGTGGTTTGATAAAACCAGAGAGTAGAATACATCTCAGAGAGAGTTTTAGGGATTGAGTCTTGAAAGATACCCAGGGGCTAGATTATAAATCTGGAAAGTAGATAGCCAAGGTCTAAGTTATAAAGGATCTTGTATGGTATCTAAGGCATTTGGATTTTGAAAATACTTTCTGTGAGGAGCCTTTAGAAATTATAAGTAAAAGAGTGATACTATTGCATGTTCATTGTTCTTTTGCCTAAATAAAAGCCTTCTCAATATTTTGATAAATTTCCTTATAATCTTTCTAATATTTTAATAGATTTTATTTTAATTAGTAACATATAATTATCCTTCTGACTATAAATAGTTATTATAGAAATTATGGAAAAACACAGAGAAGTATTGGGCAGAACACAAAATACATCTGTAATTCAACCACACAGACAAAAATGCTAACACATGATGTATTTCCTTCAAACATATGTTTTTCTAAATGTTTATATATGTTTTTCTATGTGTCATATGAACTTACTACTGTACCATGGACATTTCCTCACATCTTTAAACAGTCTTCAAAAACACAATTTAATGACTAGAGCAGCGGTCCCCAACCACTTTTTTGGCACCAGGGACCGGTTTTGTGGGAGACAATTTTTCCACGTAAGTGTCGGGGGGGAATGGTTCAGGTGGTAATGTGAGCGATGGGGAGCGATGGGGAACGGCAGATGAAGCTTCACTTGCTCACCCGCCACTCACCTCCTGCTGTGAGGCCCCGTTCCTGTGCGGACTGCTACCTGTCTGTAGCCCAGGGGTTGGGGACCCTTGGACTAGAGAATAATCTGCTGTATGGAAAGATCTATTTTATTTACTTGGAAATAATTTAGGGTGGAGTTTAAAAACATGGGCTGAGGAGTCAAACAGAAGTAAGCTTGAGTCCTTGCCCTGAACTTGCCCGCTGGATGTCTCAAGGAACTCAATTTCTATAAACCTCCATTTCCTCATCAATAAAATGGGGATCACAAAGGGATCTAGTTTATAGTCTTCTTATGAAGATTGAATAAATTGTGGAAAAATGTTTCAAAGCATAGTGACTGGAGATAGTAAACATTCAGTAAATACATGTTAACTACTATCGTGGTTAACAATATTAACAAATATAATTATTATATGTAATAAAATATTAACAACTGTTTTCCTGATGTTTCGATAAAGCAATCTTAACATACACAAAGACTAACAGATTTTTTTATTAGTATATAAAAATACTCAATAGCCATTAATATTGGCTTTCTGTGATAAAGAGAACTGACTCCCATTTAAGTGGCTTAGTCTATGGTACGGAAGGCCGTTTTTGTACTGAGTTCTTTTTCTCTAAAGAAAGGAAGCAGTTGCATTGTGTAGCTTTGCTAGTAAGGCACAGACACATGTGATGATTTACTACTTTTCTAAATAGGAAACATACAAGCAACTGGACGGGCTTAGTTTTCATAATTAGTCTAAGTCACTCCAAGTTAGACTAACCTGAACAAACAGTCTAGGGAATCTACCTCTGGCCTCAGCCACTCAAGATTTGGGCTGGTGCTGGCCCAAGTTGCCCATGACTTTCCGAATCAAACTCTCCTCCTTACCAACAATTCTCATCCTTTTTGCCCTAGTGTTCCTTCTTAGAGCAATGCTCTGCTGGCAGAAACATACATCTTTTTATGACTATTTTTGTAGAAGCTTTCAGAGTAAGAGAAAATCACAGACTTCCAAAGCTTGGAAGGGTTTTTAATGTGCATCTAATTCAGTGCTTCCTAAATGTGGCTGTGAATCATTATGATCTAGGGCTATGATCAAAACAGAAATTCTCAGACCCAATCCCAGAGAGCCTAATTCTGTATTTTTAATATGCTCCATGGGTTATTCTTATATACAACCGGGTTTAGAAAACACTGATTTGATCCATATTCCCACCTAAAATAAAGCTGTAAGCTAATTCAGGCAGGAATGGTATCTTTCCTCCATTACGTCCCTGATCCCTAATACCACATACCCAATGCAGAAATCCAGACTTGGCACCTAAAAAATACCAGTTAAAATGAATATGAAACCACAGCGTATCCTCGGAATTACTTATTTGTTTATTGTGTTTACTTATCCTTGTTTCAGAAAGGATTTAAGGCAGCTTACAAATATTCATATAAAATCTCTCTCCATTCTGAATCAAGAAAGGATTCAATTGTAGAATAATCCAGGAGGGATCAGCAGCTCTGTCTGCTTCCTAGATAAATTCTAATTCTCAATTAGTAACAACTACCTTTCTGAGAATTGTATATATATTTTTTCTTTCATGAAAAGTGTCATCGTGGAGAGGTATTATGACATAATTGAAAAATCATGGGTCATGCAGTCAGATAAACCTACATTCACATCTTCCTCTATGCACCATGCCTAGCCCATGGTAGCTCTGAAATACATTTAACTGTTCTTTACTACTGTTTCTTCAAACATAAGATTTAACTCAAATCATTTTTATCTCACAAATACTTATTGAGCATCTAGTACGTGAGGTACTATATTAAGCACTTGGGGGACAAAACAGACAACGACCAGTACCCTCATGATGCTTTTATTCTACAAGAAAGACATAATTATGCCTATTTCAGAGAATTATTATGAGGGTGAAATGTACATAAAGGTTTTGTATATTCACAAGCATTCCATTAATGTTAATTCTCTTCCCCACCTTTGATTCCCTTCCAGTGATACACACACCTCAAAATACCACTGAGAAAATAATTCTCCCTAATATCCCTTTTCCAAAAAACTTCTAATTCTGAAGAGAAATCAGACAGGCTGGAGTCCAAAAACAAAGTCCCTTGACCTGTATGTGGGCCCTTTCTTCCGTGCAGAACTAGTGGGATTTACAGCCACGTTTGGAATTTTTCAACTTGACCGGTGCCAGGGGAAGAGCAAGCAAGTAGTCACATCTTTACGGAGTTCTAAATGCAGCTGCACTATAGATGCGATGCATTCATATACGTCAACAGAAAACACGCATCCAGACTCATTCTGGTGCTCATGAAGCTCCATTTCACAAGATAATTTATGAAGTGACCGCAGATGCACTTGCAAGCAGCAGAGGCAAACTGATTACCATCGAGATACTGATCAAGCTGCAACTATTGATACATCTCAAAGAAGGGAACATAGTGATTTGTAAAACTGCCTGGCTCTTCAATGTTATATGGCCATACCTGTGAGCTATAAGACATGCTCTAGATTTCCATCACTGTTTCCCAGAATGTCTCCAACAAAATAACTTTATTCCATTTTCACCCTGAATGAATACAATGCTTCTAAAGTCAGTGATGTTTACGTCACTTTTTTTTTTAACATCTTTATTGGAGTATAATTGCTTTACAATGGTGTGTTAGTTTCTGCTTTACAACAAAGTGAATCAGTTATACATATACATATGTTCCCATATCTCTTCCCTCTTGCGTCTCCCTCCCTCCCACCCTCCCTATCCCACCCCTCTAGGTGGTCACAAAGCACCGAGCTGATCTCCCTGTGCTATGCGGCTGCTTCCCACTAGCTATCCACCCTACGTTTGGTAGTGTATATATGTCCATGCCACTCTCTCACTTCGTCACAGCTTACCCTTCCCCCTCCCCATATCCTCAAGTCCATGCTCTAGTAGGTCTGTGTCTTTATTCCCGTCTTACCCCTAGGTTCTTCATGACATTTTTTTTTCTTAGATTCCATATATATGTGTTAGCATATGGTATTTTGAAGCTGACTTGCTAGCTGACACTCCCACTCCAGCACCTCCATGCATGTCTAACATTAGGCATGCCTTTCCTACTCTTTGAGATATCTTCGTACCCCTCCCCTCCTACCCACCACTGTTCTAACTGTCCCCTAAGCCTAGTTCATGGCCTACATCCTTTAGAAAACCTTCCACAGCCCCCTGCAACCCATGATAGCTCCTTCACCTTCTAAATGTCTCCAAAATTTATTCTCTGTGCTACTCCTTCACAAGTTAACTGGAGCTATAAAACAAAACCCTTAGATCTATATCAAATTAGGAACCATGACTGAAAGAAGTAAAAACTAAAATCCGTGTTCTTTGCACAAAAAAATGCACCTATTTGAAATCTAAAAAAAAAAAAAAAATCTTCGATAAGTTAATTATAGCCCTTAAGATTCATAAATCTTAAAATTTCACAGTGTCAATCTTGTTCTTATATTGTCTTTGAAAATGTACTGTTTTCAATGGAAAGAAAAAATACTGTTTGTTAAAGTTTTATGGAGAACTATCAACAATTTTGGGGATTTTTAGAAATAACTGGGAGTGTTTGTCTCCTATAGCATTTTAAACATTTAGGCCCCCAAATCAATTAAAAGTCTCCAAAGATGGCCCTGAGTGCCTGAGCCAAGTTTCACACGCCTGCAGAGACGAAGCTGTATACTTCCTGCTGGAGAAAAAAACTGTTCTTCTTCCTTCTGTGGAACATATACAGCATCACATTCATGACTCTGACACTGGAAGCTTTGGTACACAGCAAAACGTGTCTGTACCCCAGGATAGAAAAAGAAGATGGGTAAAGATTCTCTAGATGACCACACCACCTCTGTTCTATCACTATGTAGCACATGTCATGGTAAGATCTGTTTCTCTATGTGCCTTTCCTAATAAAAATTTTAAAAGCCATCATTACTTGAGCACTTATTATGTGACAGACACTGTGCTCGAGCTTTATAATTATCAACCTCTTTCATCTTCACAGCAACCTTAAGGGGTAGATACAATTATCATCCCATGACATGGGATATGGCATGACAAAAATGGATGCTTGGAGAGAAAGGATCAGGTTATTTACTTAAAGGTCTTACTCTTAATTGCTGCACTAGAATGTAATAAACCATGAATTCCCTTGGGAAAGAGGACATTTTTATTAATACTTATTTAGAGCTCAGCTGGCTAACAGCAAGTGGCTCTTAATATATGCTTAGTAAATATATGTTGTTTTGAGTAAATGTTCAAAGTGAATTAGAGGCACAGTGTGGCACTATGCTTTCTGGAATGCAATTGCAAACTCTGAGTGTTCTCAAATTTTGCTACTATCTGCTAAGATCTGCCCAAATCTAGGAGGGAATAGAAGCCAGGCATTTCTTTCTCTACCCTAGGGACCTTTCTATATCCAAAAACAAACCTAGATGAATAGCAAAGGCACCAAATAGGAAAAACAATGTATAACTGTCAAGTTTTTACAAACAGAAAGATAACAACGTTTGGGTTTTGCATTGGTCTTCATATTATTTACTGCATGCTCACAGATAAAACTGCATCTTATTCTAATGCTGTTACTGAGATGGTGGCAAAGCAAGTTATTATTTTCACTTTATAATTTAGTGAAATTGCCCTGTCCAACCATCAATGATATGGCTAAAGTCTTCTAACTCCTCGTCTATTTTTTCCTTATGGATTTATTGACATCAAACTATGAATAGGATTCATTCTAAGACCATTCTAAGTCTTGGATCACTAAGTAACCTCTGTTATCATTTAAGATGCCGATCTTTTTTTGGTGTACGTATTTTATTTTATTTTTTTTAACATCTTTATTGGAGTATAATTACTTTACAATGGTGTGTTAGTTTCTGCTTTATAACAAAGTGAATCAGTTATACATATACATATGTTCCCATATCTCTTCCCTCTTGCGTCTCCCTCCCTCCCACCCTCCCTATCCCACCCCTCTAGGTGGTCACAAAGCACACTCCCATGCAAGTAAGACATTAAATCACAACTCTGGTTCTACTCTTGCAGCCTTCAATTTCCCAGAGAAGCTCCAGGCTGTCTACACACTCAATGCAAGATGAAATGAATAAAACTCCAATGAGACCACTGAAAGATACTTTGAATGATGCATCATTCCTCTACCAAACAATAACAAAAACCCTATAGACTGCAGAGAATGTTGACTCTAGTGAGTTCCCTACAAGCTATAGAGCATCTCTACTTCCTGTATATACATGGGATGGGGAAGGGGAAGGAGAGGGGCTTCAGAAATGGTGACTCAAATATTTCAACCAAAGTAATGGACCTCAGAGCAGGCATACAGTATGTCAGTTGTTTATAATTTATTACTAAATCTGAGTACCTTCTTGAAGAAGCCAAGTTACATTTTGTTATTTATAGCATTATTTATACAGGATAAGAGAAAAGGAATTTAGGCTTTCAAGAGATGCTCTCCTCTCCTCCAGTAATTACTTCTGGACTTTCTGTCACAGTGCTTTATATACTCATCCATCAAACATTTACAGAGCAAAAATTGTGTACTATCATGCGTTCTTGAATGCAAAATAATCCTTGCCCTCAGGAAGTGACAATCTTGTGGGAAGGGAGGGTGACAAGCAAACGTGTAGATCACCATTGTTAGAGCTGGCGTGTTGCAGTGGAATCTCTACCCCTCGGTTCTGTCATTGACTAGCTGTGTAATTTTTCGAAAAGTCTCTAAACTTCGCTTCTTCATTCTTTGAAATATCAATAATATGAATCAGGAGAGTCAGCATTTTTGTAATGCCTACTATTTGCCAGACACTGCTCTAAATGCTTTAATATATTATTAAATTTAATCCTTTCACTAGTCCTAATCAAAAGTTACTATTATTAGTTCTATTTTATAGATGAGGAAACTGAGAGATTAAATAACTTGGCCACGGTCTAACAAGTGGTAGGTCCAGGTTGTGAACCCAAGCAATCAGAATCCAAAGCCTCTGTACTAGAGGACTGCACGCCAACATGAGGACCCTGGGAACGATAAGGCAAAGGTTTCTAAGCCCAGAAGCTTCCATTGCTGTTAAAAACATATTCCTTTATCGGGAACAACCCTTCCATTTGTCACTCAGATTCACAGATGCCTCTTTTCCGCCCCACCCAATGCCCTGAAAGTTGAAACACACGACTGCATCATGGGCTCTTTTGCCTTCAGCTGCAGAAGGATTCAGCCAGTGGGAGGCACCAGCAAGAAGTTGGAGGAAAGAAGGAGAAAGAAATCAGGTTGTTTGAGCCTCTGGTGGACTCTCTTTCTGTGAAGTTATTTTGAACTGGCTGCATCCTTTCCCAACATCTCCTGCCAGGGGCCCTCTTTACTCAGACCTCTCAATCCCTGGGTCTCTGTAAGGTCACAACTCCCTCCCCCCACTCCTTTGCTTTAGGGCTGGTAACTAGGCTCCACTATTACTAGGATCTGGGTATTGCACTGTCTCTCATGATTTCACCACACCCTGCTTACACCTTCATAAACAGCCTTTATTAATCTTCCTCAAACTTTCCTAATTATCCAAATCTGAGTGTCCCATCTGTTCCCTCCTGAGATGCAGACAAATACACTGGGTTTATAAGGCACTAAATGATCAGCATCTCTGGCCCCAACTCACCCTTAACGGTGTAATTTTTCTATCTCAATTTTCAGTGCTCCTGTAACATGGGCCTTTTCAAATCCTCAAACTTGCCTGGGCCTTCTTTTTGCAGGGACTTTGCATACCCTGCTCCCTCTATGTGGAATGCCCTCTTTTTAATACTACCCCCTCTCCTCCCCCAACCCACTGCCACACACACTCATACCTAATTACATAAGCCTACCTGTTAAATAGAATTTATTTTTTTTCACACGAATTGTGGTTAAGAAGTGTCATATCCTTTTTTAAAATATTTATTTTATATTGGAGTATAGTTGATTAACAATGTTGTGTTAGTTTCAGGGGTATAGCAGAGTGATTCAGTTATACATATACATGTATCTATTCTTTTTCAAGTTCTTTTCCCATTTACGTTATTACAGAATATTGAGCAGAGTTCCCCGTGCTATACAGTAGGTCTTTGTTGGTTATCGATTTAAAATATAGCAGTGTGTACATGTCAATCCCACACTCCCAATGTATCCTCCCCCCCACCACCTTTCCCCCTGGTGAGAATAAGTTCATTCTCTAAGTCCGTGAGTCTGTTTCTGTTTTGTAAATAAGTTCATTTGTATCACATTTTTTTAGATTCTGCATATAAGCGATATATGATATTTGTCTTTCTCTGTCTGACTTCCTTCACTTAGTTTGATAATCTCCAGGTCCATCCCTGTTGCTGCAAATGACATTATTTCCTTCTTTTTAATGGCTGAATAATATTCCACTGTATATATGTACCACATCTTCTTTATCCATTCATCTGTTGATGGACATTTAGGTTGCCTCCATGTCTTGGCTATTATAAACAGCACTGCAGTGAACACTGGGGTGCATGTATCCTTTTGAAGCATTTTTTCTCCAGGTATATGCCCAGGAGTGGGATTGCTGGATCACATGGTAGTTCTAGTTTTAGTTTTTTAAGGAACCTCCATACTGTTCTCCATAGTGGCTGTATCAATTCACATCCCTACCAACAGTGCAAGAGGGTTCCCTTTTCTGCACACCCTCTTCAGCATTTATTGTTTGTAGACTTTTTGATGACAGCCATTCTGACTGCTGTGAGGTGATATCTCATTGTAGTTTTGATTTGCATTTCTCTAATAACTAGTGATGTTGAGCATCTTTTCATGTGCCTCTTCACCATCTGTATATCTTCTTTGTAGAAATGTCTATTTAGGTCTTCTGCCCATTTTTTTTTTTTTAAACATCTTTATTGGAGTATAACTGTTTTACAATAGTGTGTTAGTTTCTCCTTTACAACAAAGTGAATCAGTTATACATATACATATGTTCCCATATTCTGCCCATTTTTTGATTGGGTTTTTTTTAAAATATTGAGCTGCATGAGCTGTTTGTAAATTTTGGAGATTAATCCCTTGTCAGTGGCATCATTTGCAAATATTTTCTCCCATTCTGTGGGTTGTCTTTTTGTTTTGTTTATGGTTTCCTCGGCTGTGAGAAAGCTTTTGAGTTTAATTAGGTCCCATATGTTTATTTTTGTTTTTATTTCCATTACGCTAGGAGACAGATTGAAAAATATATTGCTGTGATTTATGACAAAGAGTGTTCCCCCTACGTTTTCCTCTAAGAGTTTTATAGTATCCAGTCTTACATTCAGGTCTTTAATCCATTTTAAGTTTATTTTTGTGTATGGTGTTAAAGAATGTTCTAATTACATTTTTTTACAGTTATCCCAGCACCATTTATTGAAGAGACTGTCTTTTCTCCATCGTTTAGTCTTGCCTGCTTTGTCATAGATTAACTGACCATAGGTGTGTGGGTTTATTTCTGGGCTTTCTATCCTGTTCCACTGATCTATATTTCTGTTTTTGTGTTGATACCATACTGTTTTGATAACTGTAGCTTTGTAGTATAGTCTGAAGTCAGGGAGCCTGATTCCTCCAGCTCCTTTTTTCTTTCTCAAGATTGCTTTGGCTGTTCCGGGTCTTTTGCGTCTCCATAAAAATGTTAAATTTTTTTGTTTTGGTTCTGTGAAAAATTCCACTGGTAACTTCATAGGGATTGCACTGAATCTGTAGATTGCCTTGGGTAGTATAGTCATTTTGACAATACTGATTCATTCAATCCAAAAACATAGTATATCTCTCAATCTGCTTATGTCATGTTTGATTTCTTTCATCAGTATCTTATAGTTTTCTGAGTACAGGTCTTTTGCCTCCTTAGGTAGGTTTATTCCTAGGTATTTTATTCTTTTTGATACAATGGTAAATGGGATTGTTTCCTGAATTTCTCTATCTTTCCGTGTTAGTGTATAGGAATGCAAGCAATTTCTATGTATTAATTTTGTATCCTGCAACTTTACCAAATTCACTGATGAGCACTATTAGTTTTCTGGTAGCATCTTTAATATTTTCTATGTATAGTATCATGTCATCTGCAAAAAGTGACAGTTTTACTTCTTCTTTTCCAATTTGAATTCCTTTTATTTCTTTTTTTCTCTGATTGACAAAGCTAGGAATTCCAAAACTATGTTGAATAAAATTGGCGAAAGTGAACATCCTGGTTGTGTTCCTAATCTTAGAGGACATGCTTTCAGCTTTTCCCCATTGAATATGATGCTAGCCGTAGGTTGTCATATATGTCCTTAATTATGTTGAGGTATGTTCCCTCTATGCCCACTTTCTGGAGAGTTTTCATCATAAATGGGTGTTGGATTTTGTCAAAAGATTTTTTTGCGTTTATTGAGATGATCATATAGTTTTTATTCTTCAATTTGTTGATGTGGTGTATCACACTGATTGATTTGTGGATATTGAAAAATCCTTCTATCCCTGGGATAAATCCCACTTGATCATGGTATATGATCATTTTAATGTATTGTTGGATTTGGTTTGCTAGCATTTTGTTGAGTATTTTTGTGTCTATGTTCATCAGTGATATTGGTCTGTAATTTTTTGTGTGTGGTATCTTTGTCTGGTTTTTGTATCACGATGATGATGGCCTCATAGAAGAGACTGGGAGCGTTCCTTCCTCTGCAATTTTTTGGAATAGTTTCACAGGATAGGTGTTAACTCTTCCCTAAATGTTTGATAGAATTTGCCTGTGAAGCCATCTGGTCCTGGACTTTTGTTTGTTGGAAGATTTTAAATCACAGTTTCAATTTCAGTACCTTGTGATTGGCCTGTGCATATATTCTATTTCTTCCTTGTTTAGTCTTGGAAGGTTGTACCTTTCTAAGAATTTGTCCATTTCTTCTAGGTTGTCCATTTTATTGGCATATAGTTGCTTGTAGTAGTCTCTTATGATCCTTTGTAATTTCTGTGGTGTCATTTGTAACTTCTCCTCTTTTATTTCTAATTTTACTGATTTGAGCCCTCTCCCTTTTTTCTTGATGAGTTTGCCTAAATGTTTATCGATTCTGTTTTCAAAGAACCTGCTTTTAGTGTCATTGATCTTTTCTATTGTTTTCTTCATCTCTATTTCATTTATTTCTGCTCTGATCTTATGATTTCTTTCCTTATACTAACTTTGGGTTTTGTTTGTTCTTCTTTCTCTAGTTGCTTTAGGTATAAGGTTAGGTTGTTTCATTTGAGATTTTTCTTGTTTCCTGAGGTAAGATTGTATTGCTATAAACTTCCCTTTTAGAACTGCTTTTGCTAAATCCCATAAGTTTTGGATTGTTGTGCTTTCATTTTCATTTGTCTCTACGTATTTTTTGATTTCCTCTTTGATTTCTTCAGTGATCCATTTGTTGTTTAGTAGCATACTGTTTAGCCTCCACGTGTTTGTGTTTTTTACATTTTTTTCTTGTAGTTTATTTCTAATCTCATAGTGTTGTGGTCAGAAAAGATGATTGATATGATTTCAATTCTCTTAAATTTACTGAGGCTTGCTTTGTGGCCCAGCATGTGATCAATCCTGGAGAATGTTCCATGTGCACATGAGAAGAATATGTATTCTACTACTTTGGGATGGAATGCTCTATAAATATCAATTAAGTTCATCTTATCTAATGTGTCATTTAAAGCCTTTGTTTCCTTATTAATTTTCTGTCTGGATAATCTGTCCCTTGATAAAAGTGGGTGTTAAGAGTCCCTCACTATTATTGTGTTACTGTCTATTTCTCCTTTTATGGCTGTTAGCATTTGCCTTATACACTGAGGTGCTCCTATGTTGGGTGCATATATATTCACAATTGCTATATCTCCTTGGTTTGATCCCTTGATCATTATTTAGTGTCCTTCTTTGTCTCTTGTAACAGTCTTTATTTTAAAGTCTATTTTTTTTTCTGATGTGAGTATTGCTTCTCTAGCTTTCTTTTGATTTCCATTTGCATCAAATACCTTTTTTCATCCCCTCACATTCAGTCTGTATGTTTCCCTAGATCTGTAGTGGGTCTCCTGTAGACAGCATATAGAGAGGTCTTGTTTTTGTATCCATTCAGCCTATGTCTTTTGGTTGGAGCATTTAACCCATTTATGTTTAAGGTAATTATCAATAAGTATGTTCTTACTGCCATATTGTTAATTGTTTCAGATTTGTTTTTGCAGGTCTTTTTTCTTCCCTTCCTCTTTTGTTCTCTTGTTATTTGATGACAGTGTTGTGTTTGGACTGCATTTTCTTTTTCGTGTGTGTATCTATTGTAGATTTTTGGTTTGCCATTACCATGAGGTTTTGATAAAGCAGTCTATACATAAACAAGATTATTTTAAGTGGCTGGTGTTTTAATTTCAAGTGCATTTCCAATATCCTGCATTTGTACTCTCCTCTTCTCACAATTGCTGGGTTTGATATCATATTTGTGTATGGATGATTTCCTACCTTTACTGTATGTTTGCCTTTACCAGTGAGCTTTTCCATTTGTAATTTTCTTGTTTCTAGTTGTGGCCTGTTCTTTTCCACCTAGAGAAGTTCCTCTAGCATTTGTTGCAAAGTTAGCCTGGTGGTGCTGGATTCTCTTAGCTTTTGCTTGTCTATAAAGCTTTTGATCTGTTGCATCTGAATGAGAGCCTTGTTGGGCAGAGTATTCTTGGTTGTAGGCTCTTCCCTTTCATCACTTTAAATATATCATGCCACTCCTATCTGGCCTGGAGAATTTCTGCTGAGAAATCAGCTGATAACCTTATGGGAATTCCATTGTATGTTATTTGTTGCTTTTCTCTTGTTGCTTTTAATACCTTTTCTTTGTCTTTAATTTTTGTCAGTTTGATTACTATGTGTCTCAGCATGTTCTCCTTGGGTTCATCCTGTATGGGACTCTGCACTTCCTGGACTTGGCTGACTGTTTCCTTTCCCATGTTAGGGAAGTTTTCAGCTATCATCTCTCTCAGGTCCTTTCTCTCTCTCTTCTCCTTCTTGAACCCCTACAATGTGAATGTTGGTGTGCTTAATGTTGTCCCAGAGGTCTCATAGGCTGTCCTCATTTCATTCTTTTTACTTTATTCTGTTCCATGGTAGTGATTTCCACCATTCTTCCAGATCACTTATCCCTTTTACTGCCTCAGTTATTCTGGTATTGATTCCTTCTAGTGTATTTTTCATTTCAATTATTGTATTGTTCATCTCTGTTTGTTTGTTCTTTAGTTTTTCTAGGTCTTTGTTAAACATTTCTTGTATCTTCTCAATCTGTACCTCCATTCTTTTTCTGAGATATTGGATCATCTTTACTATCGTTACTCTGAATTCTGTTTCATGTAGTTTGCCTATTTCCACTTCACTTAGTTGTTCTTCTGGGGTTTTATCTTGTTCCCTCATCTAGGACATATTCCTCTGCCATTTCATTTTGTCTGACTTTCTGTGATAGTGGTTTCCATTCCATAAGCTGCAGGGTTGTAGTTCTTTTTGCTTCTGCTATCTGCCCCCTGGTGGATGAGGCTATCTAAGAGGCTTATGCAGGCTTCCTGGTGGAAGGGACTGGTTCCTGCCCGCTAGTGGGTGGAGCTGGGTCTTTTCCGTCTGATGGGCAGGGCCATGTCAAGCGTTGTGTTTACCGGGCAGCTGTGTGCTCAGGGAGACTTTAAGTGGCCTATCTGCTGATGGGTGGGGCTGTGTTTCTGCCCTGTTGGTTGTTTGGCCTGAAGCTTCCAGCATTGGAGCCTATAGGCTGTTGGGTGGGGCTAGGTCTTGGTGAGAAAATGGCGGCCTCCAAGAGGGCTCATGCCAGTGATTACTCCCCAGAACTACCACTGCCAGTGTCTTTGTCCCTGCAGTGAGCCACAGCTTCCCCCTGCCTCTGCAGAAGACCCTCCAATACCTTCCAGCAGGCCTAGGCTCTTATGAGATCACTGCTTTTCTCCCTGGGTCCTGGTGTGCACGAGACCTTATGTGCACCCTCCAAGAGTGGAGTTTCTGTTTCCTCCAGTCCCGTGGAATTCGTGTGGTCAAACCCCACTGGCCTTCAAAGCCAGATTCTCTGGGAGTTCCTCCTCCCATTGCCAGACCCCCAGGCTGAGGAAACTGATTTGTGGCTCAGAACTTCAATCCTATGGGACAATTTCTGTGGTATAAATTTTCTGGTTTGTGGCTCATCCACCCAGCTGGTATGGGATTTGATTTTATTGCAATTGTGCCCCTCCTACCAAACTGTTGTGGTTTCTTCTTTATCTTTGGTTGTAGGATATCTTTTTTGGTAGGTTCCAGCGTTTTGTTTTGTTCTGTTTTTTATTTTTTTTGATGGTTGTTCAGCAGTTAGTTAGTTGTGATTTTGGTGTTTTTGTAAGAAGAGTGTGAGCTCACATCCTTCTACTCTGCCATCTAGTCTCTGTCCAGCAAATATAATTTCAATGATATTTTTGAATTAATTAATGGACTAGGGGCCAAAAAAAAACTGCTTTCTTCAAGTTTTTAGCAAATAACTTTGATCCTTTATAGTCAAATAGCTCATTATACTTTGCAAAGTGATTTACAATAATATGCTATATTTTCATCTACACTTATTCTGTGAGGGCAGAGAAAATGAGTTCTGAGGATCTTTAGTGACTAGTCTA
This sequence comes from Physeter macrocephalus, assembly GCF_002837175.3. Taxonomy (NCBI): domain Eukaryota; kingdom Metazoa; phylum Chordata; class Mammalia; order Artiodactyla; family Physeteridae; genus Physeter; species Physeter macrocephalus. The sequence continues at coordinate 44,650,634 of NC_041229.1, forward strand.
GGATGCTACAAGTAGTAAGTGACAGAGCCATGATTTGATCCCAGGTTGTTGGGAATTCATGTCCTGCTATTACTGCTTCCTTGGGCTCTTGAGGAAGCCAGTCCCAGGCAACACGGTCAGTTGCTCAGCAAAGTTTCTTTCAGGCCCTAAAAAATAAAAGGGCGTCAATAAAATTTTCTTAGGGATGTGCTGGAAACTATTCTTCTCCAGACCTTTCTTTTTTTTTTTCTATTTTTTTGCCAATATGTTCTTCCCACCCACCATTTTTATGAAACCAAACAACACTTTCTGTGGTGAACACTTTGCAAGAGCTTTATTTTTGAACAGATGAAGGAACAATCCTGTCTTTAGGGAATCTTGTTTGAAACCTCTTGATTGAGGAGTGCCACAATGCTGAGAAACATTAGCTGAGGTAATTCAACTCCTGGGGCAGTTTAATTTGAAATGTTTGGAGTTGTGAATGCGAGTACGCAGCACTTTGCCTCTGGTTGGTAGAGAAGAGAGAACCGAAGGGGCCTTTAGCAAGAAGCTGGAAGAGGCAGCTTGGTAGGCAGCAGAATTGTTACTTGCTTTCTTTCAAACTTTGTCGTGCCAACTCCAGTGGCACAGTTGTTTCCTATTTGAGAGCAGATGCCATTTGTACAGTGCATGTTTGTGAAGAGAGAGATTTTCAGACACTCAGATATAATGGGGCATTCACACATTCAAAGCCCCTTTAAATTTTCCCCCAGGGCACATGGCAATGCTGTCAGGAGCACACGCTTGCTTAGAAGTGGTCATGGAAATACAGCCTCTGTTGACTTAGGTTGGTTAGGCAAATAACCCAGCACATGCTGGTTTCTGCTCTGACCAGTCAGCATGACACTTAGGTAGCTTCCTTTCCAGAACACTTCCTTGGTAACCTCACTCCAGACAACTGGGTTTGAATTCCATTTCCAAGAACGCCCTTTCTCATTCTGGTCCTTACTGTCATGGCCTACTTTCTTTCATGCCAGCAGTCCAGGGAAATCTATCAATATTTGCAAATCCAAGCTTGTCAGACCCTGCTTAAAAGATTCCTTATTGCTCATCAGATAAAGTCCAGATCAATTAACCTGGCTCTATAAGACCTGATCTCCAACTAACCATTAGCCTCATGATCAATTCCTTCTTCATCCTCCCCTATGCTACTGCTACACAGAACACTTCACGGGGCCCTGAACATGATTACTAATCTGATTGTGTCTTTGCACATGCCACTCTCTTCCTTGCTTTCTCCTTCCTTAGTCCACTCACTTATCCCTCCACATAACAAAGCATCTTCTCCTTTGGGAAGCTTTCTCTGATGTCTAATCTCTCCTACCCTTCCCAGAGCAGCCTAGACTTATTTCCAAAACAGTATTTACCATGTTTATCATGTACAAGGTGCTATCAAATGTAAGTCACATTTCACAAAAATGTAAAAAAAAATCATGGAAACTAGAATTGATAAAATATGGTACCATAATTTTCTGTTTACTTGCCTCTCCCATTAGACCTTTTGAGGGCAACTATTCTATCATTCATTTGCATAAAGAAGCTCCTACTATTGTATCTGTTTCATATTGGGATCTTGGTAAATGTTTTCTGTTTTTTAATAAGCAAGTGAGATTTTATGCGTGGTTAACCAGGTGATGTCTCTAAAGTGTCCAGGTGTGATACACAGTAGAGCCAGGAAAGCCAGTCTTTATCACTCCTAAAATTTGGGAGCTAAAGTCACTTTTCTCATGAAACTCTTTAAATAACTTTAGAAAGAATAAGTCATTTACTCAACCCTGAACATCCTCAATGTGCAAGGCTATGTGTGGGAAGATCTTTCATATACATTGTCTAATGTGATGGTCACTAATCCTTGTGATGGAGGTGGTCTTACACATTTACAGATGAAAACAAGCTCAGAAAAGGAAAACAATTGGAAAGATCACATGTTAAATAGCAGAGACAGAGTTAAAATCCAATACTCACATCTCAAAGTCTTTAGTGTTTAAACCATTTCTTTGCCTCCTTCCCCCATCCAACCTTTCCCAAAACGTGAGATGTCTACGAGAGATTGATACAAAGAAAAATCATCAAATAGGTCTGAATCTCATGTTACTCCCTTTCTCATTCAATCTTTTAGATCATATCAAGGAGATGCTCTCACTTTGCTCCACATGTGGGTAAGCAGTTGTGCCCAGTTAGGCTACTTCCTTTGCATCGATCCACCATAGCTTAATGCTCTTCGGCCTCCTCTTACCAACTCAGTAAAGGAGTACAGTTTCAAATATATATGCAGATTGTTTGAAGGCACAAAGAATGTTCAAATCCCCTACTGACAAATGTTCTTCCTCTCCAAAGAATGCTGAAGACTTACACACAAAGAAGAAAAGTACCATGTTATATTAATTGGGTCATGGCCCATAGCACGACTGACGTACAGCTGGAGTTTGAGACCTAAATGTCCTCCTTATTCCTCAGTTTGAATCAAAACCTCATGATTGCATCACCTACCAGAGGCCCCACACTATAGAAATTTGAAGTAACAGCCAGCATTCTCAGCCAGATGCAGAGGGAAATACATGGGTAGGTGTCATATATGAGGGAAGCCGAGTAGTTGGGGGTGGGCAGATTGGTTGGCTTAGCCAACTAGTACCCTCTAATATGACAGAGAAATGAACAGGGCCTCACACATGTGCATGGCCTTTATATTCACAAGGACACTGCCCATTTATCTACCATATACTTATATATAACCTACCAAATGGCAGGCATTGATCTAAGTGTTTTGAGATATTAACTTAACATAATAACTATATGAAGTAGGTATCACTAATATTTTATAGATGAGGAAACTCAGGCACATTAAATAATTTTCCCAAGATTACACAGCTAACAGGTAGCAGAACTAGGAGTCAACCCCAGACATTCAAGTACCAGCGACCATATTATGAATGACTAAGCTAGGACCAGTCAGATTATCCACTGGTGTTCCCCTCGAGGGACTCAGAAAAGAGGTACACAGAGAGATGCAGAATTATTCCTTGGATGTCATCTAGCAGGAATAAGAGAGAGAGAGGGTTCAACTTCATTAATCGTCAAACACTGCAATCTGTATACCAAGTCAATCAGCAGTTATCTTTACTGTAAGATCACCGATTTCATGAGCTTTCTCTCAACAACACCAATGATTTGTCACCACTAACTAAATACCATGTCCTTTAATGAGACACCAATTCTATAAATGACTACTAATTTTTGATTTAAACTTAGCTATTAGAAAAATTATAGATGTTGTAGAATTAAAAGCATTTGTACCTTGGAGAATTGGTACAACCTTTCTTGCAAAATAAAAGGATTTACTTGAAGGTACATCAATTTTGGTATTCTGTCTGAGAGCATTTGATATTAAGACATGGGGGAAATCACCTTAGCTGTTTTAAAAATAAGGTAACTATACATCCAGGTTTATACCTACTAAACCCTGGACAGCTGTTAATAGTGCCCCATTTCACCCTCAAAAATATCCTGGGTTGGAGGATAAATTATATGGCTACTCTACAAAAACACCCCCTGTCAGGACTGTAGTCTCAATTGTGGTGGATGATAGCAATACACAGATGGAAGACACCTCCCCTGCCCTCCTGGATTTCACAAATTGTATTTCACTCCACTTTGAGGGAGATACATTAAAATTACACTATAGTATGATAAATGCCAGGATAGAGATGTTGAGACCGGTGCCTGGATGGCAGCAGAGAGGTATTGAAGGCAGAGCGAAGTGTGAGGGCTTAGAGACTGTTTCTAAAAGAGAAGACACTTTAGCTGAATCTTAAAGGTTCAAAGATATTAATCAATATCTGATGATCTGGTGAAAGATGAACTTTCAAAACAGAACAACAAATGAACTTTGATATGTGAGAGAGGTAATAACATAGTGGTCACGAAGCGCAGAATTTGGGATCGAAGCGCAGAATTTGGGATCAAAGCGTCAGATTTTGAATCCCAAGTCCATGAAATTCAAGCTGTATGACTTTAGGAGGTTACTGAACCTCTCTGAGTCTTGGTTTCTTCTTGGATAAAATGGAGAACAATGGTATCTAACTAACTCATAGGGTTGTTTTGAGTCTTTAATAAATTAATGTATGTAAAAACCTATAGTTTAGACATGCAAGTGCTATGAAAGACTGGTTATTACTGGTTTAATAAGACTGAAATATGTAGAGTGTATGCATGTGAATATAAGTTGGGAGAGGAAGGCAGTTTCTTGTGTGACATACCCCAGGAGTTTGCACTTGATCCTGAGGAAAACAGCAATTATTGAAAGGGAGTGACATACAGAGGAGTGATATGATCAGATTGGATTGTGAAAGATTAATCTTTCTTGGCAGTGTACAGAGGATGGATTGGAGCTGAGATTAACAGGAGGCAGAGAGAAAAGCTGCTGCAGTAGATGATGAGTGGCAGCAAGAAGGAGAAAAATACCCCTGCTCTATTTAGGCAGCATCACCTAACTCCACGTCGAAACCTTCACTACGCTGGGGGCAAATCCTCACCACAAAAGCTGATTAACCAAATTAGGGCTGTGGAGATGAAATTTGAGCCTGTCACACAGTAATACTTTTAGCCTCTTTTTTTAATAAAGGTTACATTTAGGGGTGACTGAATGTTAAAACCATAAAGGACCAAAAGAAATCCTCCAGTCCAGTTGTTGTCTACACTGACTACCATTAAAATCCCTTGGGGAAATTTCACAAAATACCAATCCCCAGGTCCCACACTTGATCAATTAAGGAAGGGTTCCTGGGAGTGGGGCTCAAGCTCTGATGTGTCTTCAGACCTTCCCAGGTGATTGTGATGGGCAGCCAGGAGAGACAACAACCACGGATCTCATCCAAACCCCACTCTGGACATATGTGGAAGGTGAGCCCCAGACTTCTTTTAGGATGTGGGTGGCAATCGTGTTACCTGTCTTACCTATAATATATAAATATAGTTTCTTGGGTATTTATAACAAGATTAGAGCCTCTTGGACACTGGATATGGGATCGTATTTTGTAATAAATGTATGCTGATGCTAGAAATTGGGATAATAAATAAGGCCTGAAAAGAAAATGTGAAAATAAGAAAACAAAGAGAGGAAGAGATGTACGTAAACAAAAGGAAGTGAGACCACATATGCATTCCACTGACCTAGGGTATACAGGTTTACTAAGTTATGCATAATTGGTTTCTTCCTTCGGTAGGTTGAGAAAAAGTAATTAGAAGAGAATAGAAAAAGCAGAGATAAGAAGAAAAAAAGTCCTGTGAAAGCAAGGGGTTGTGTCTATCTTGTTCACTTTTGCATCTCTAGCTTCAAGAGCAGCACTTTGCAAATACACTAGTTCCATGCCTTTGCTACGGACTAAATAAGTGGAAGAAAGGAAGGAATGGAAGGAGAACAAAAGGGTCAGGCAGAGTCACGCATTCACTTTTTTCTTGTAGGCCTATTAAATCTTTCCGAACAGCCTCAGGGATGAGAAAATAATTTTCAAAATGTTCAATTCCTCTTATACTCTTACTCTGGGCTTCTCTTTCTGCCAGAAGCAGCTTTCTTTGGGAGAGGAATATGCTATGGTCCCTGTCCTGGGTCTGATGCTCTGTGTAGAGAAGACATTTATTTTTGCTCTGTGTATAAAAGTGTAGGCTCGGTAGAGAATAAGTTCTGAATTTAAAATCAGGCCCTTTGCTTATCATGTGACCTGAGGCCAGGTCCTTAAGCGCTTTTACCAACAGTTTCCTTAAAATGGATACTTCTATGAGCTGAATGCTTGTGTGCCCTGGCCCCCCACACACACACACCCACAACCCAAATTCATATGTTGAGGCCCCGATATGGTAGTATTTGGAGGTGGGGCCTTTGGGAAGTACTTAAAATTAGATATCATGAAGGTAGATTCCTCATCATGGGATTAGTGCCCTTCTAAAAGAGAAAGAGACAGGAGCGCTCTTTCTCTCCCTCACCCCCATCTCTCTCTCCCCCCTCTCCCCCTCCCTCTTTCTGTGCATGCACTAAGGAACAGCCATGTAAGGGCATAAGAAGACAGTTGTCTAGACACCAGGAAACAGCCCCTCACCAGATACAGAATCTGCTGGTGACTTGATCTTGGACTTCCCAGGCTCTGGGCCATGAGAAATAAATGTTTGTTGTTTAAGCCACTCAGTCCATGGTATTTTGGAATAGTAGCCCAAAGGGGCTGACTGGTATACTCAGATTATTATAAAGGTTAATGAGGTAATGCATATAAAGTTATTAGGACCTTAGCCAGAACATAGTAAGTGTTCATAAATGTTAGATGTTGTATTATTGTACTCTAATTGTTGTATTGTTATTTTAATGATAATAATTATTAATTATCATCCCACTTCTTACAGAAGAAAGCAAAGAACCAGGATGTGAGAAACTACAGCTATTACAAGGAGCTCATAGGGGTAGCTTCAACTTTACTGTCCTTTGCCCAGCCTTTTACTTTGGACTCAAAACTCCTAACTGGGCTTGGTTTGGCCTGCCTGTAGTCCCACTGTGATCACAGATTGGGGATCAGGCATTTTAAGGTAATACTAGGTGTTCCTATCCCATTCTTCAGGTGTCCAATCCTAGACACAAGGTGATAAGTTTCTTGGAAAGAGATTGCAATTCTAATTCTTTAGAATATATAAAAAAAAAAGTAGGGAATATTAGGACAGAGAAGAGGCTTCTTTCTCTCTTTAAATATTTGCTTTAGGGATCTTGATTATTCTAAGTGAGGTCACAACACATTCCAGGGAATGGTTATCTGGTGGGACCCAGACCTTTCTCGTGGATATTGACATCTACTAATGATTTAGAGTTTATATACAGCAAGATTTTAGACTGAATTCTCCATTTTGAGTTGGCCACCTTGAGAAAATATTTGCTTATTAAATCAAATAGGATCTGCAATCCTCTCATTTAAAACATCCCTGCATGTATTAGTTTGCTAGAGTGGCCATAACAAAATACCACAAACTGGGCCTTTAAACAACAGAAAGGATTGTTCTGGAGACTGGAATTCCAAGATCAAGACGCTACAGGGTTGGTTTCCTCTGAGGCCTCTCTCCTTGGCTGGCAGCTCGCCACCCTCTTGTTGCCTCTTCACATGGTCATCCCTCTATGCATGCACACCCCAGGTGTCTCTCTGTGTGTCCTCATCTCTTCTTCTTATAAGGCCATGACTCCAATTGGATTAAACACCCCCAAGACCTCATTTAACCTTAATTACCTCTTTAAAGACCTTATCTTATTCTAAGATACTGGCGGTTGAGACGTCAACATATAAATTTGGAAGGGACATAATTCAGCCAATAACACCTTAGTAATGAGTCTTAATTCAATGAATCATATAGTTTTGACCCTAAGAAATGGTCCCAAAGCACCTTTTAAGTTACCCTCAAGTACACGTCACCTTCCCATAAAGTCAAGTAAACACCAAATATGTAAGATTAGCTGAATTTCCTTTGGGGATCGTAACACAATGTCATAGGCTGGGTCTCCAGGATACAGACACCAAAAATCTGAGGATTTTGCAGGAGCTTTTCTGTAGGGTATTCTTGGTAACAACACCTATGAAGGATGAGCAAAGGAGAACTGGACAGAAAGAGAAGCTAAACTGTGAGGCAGGTGGAACAGAACACTTTTTCTGATCCTTTAGTACTCTTGAGCTTGATAACCTTTCCCCTTTTGAAGGAAGTTGTCTCCCTTTGTACCTCTGAATTGCATGACTGCGCCTATGGATGAGGTGTACCTTGGACAAAGCAGCTTCCCTGTATCCACCAGTCTACTCCCTGTACCGTTTGCATCTAGTTGCTCCATATACTGAGTTGACCAGAAATAGCTGTGCCAAGATTTTGATTGGTCTACTGTCCTGGGGAAACAAACCAAAGGGAGGTTGGTGGAACAAATTATAGGCCCCACCTCTGATGCTGACCTTGAATCCTTAACTGACTCAATCCTTCCTCAATCCTCTATCCTTCTTCTACTACCGATTTTAGATTTCCCTCACTCTTGGCAAGCACTCTTGGCTATGCTTGTCTTAATGGCTTACCTACTGATGGTGATCCAGAGCTTCATCCCTGAGGGATCTGAGCTCCTGAGCATCATGTCCTTCATATTCCATGCACTTGATAATTTTCTGTCAAGATGCAACAGGGAGGTACCAGAAGACACTCCAGTGATTCACCCAAGTGGCACTCATACTCTTCCCTGTCATTATGGCCATTGTGTATTGGCAGCTCTTCCTCTGCTTGATGATTGGGTCAATTATCCAGGCCAGGATGGTGGTTCCTTTCCTTGCTTGCGGATCTCTTCACCCAAGAAGCCTAAAGTGACTAAGTGGCAGCTAAAGCTAAAAGTTTATTAGGATACTTCCTTGTCCCCAGCTGGAAGCATCCCTCTTGGGGAGCCAGGACCTCTAGAGTCACAGAACCTAGATGTCTAGGGTGGCAAAATACAAATACCCCAAGCGAGACACTTGGAGTGATGGTAAGTGGTACCTCTCATAGTTCCAATGCTTGGTTGATGAACCAATGTATTCTACCTACTAGAGACAGAGCACCACTTCATACATCAAAGATGTTCACTAAATCTTAGAGAATGATATCCCATCCTTGCAGGGCATTGTACCCAAGCTAATACCTCAGTTGTACCTTCAGGATGCTATCCCATTACTCTATAAGGCGGGCAGCTTCTGGGAGGTGCAGTACGTGATAGGACCAGTGAATCTAATGGATATTTGACTACTGCCACACTTTGGCTGATCAGTGAATCCCTTGTTCTAGTGCAGAATTATGCAGGATCCCATGTTGGTGGATCAGACATCTTGTGAACTGTCATTTAGTGATGCTGGCTGAGGTCCTGTGGGCAGGAAAGGTAAATCCATAAATGGATTATGTGTGGTTATCAGTGAAAATAAATCACTGCCCGTTTCAAGATGGAAGAAGTACAACACAGAAAATATGCCGTCAAGTGGCTGGTGGGTCTCCCTGAGTGATACTGCCACATTGGGGACTTGAACATGGTCTCTGTTGCTTATAGGTTAAACCTTGGACACTGCCAGTAGCTAGATCAATCTTGGAGGATGAGAGCCCATACTGTTAGACACATGCATAATCAGTACGTACCCTTCTTTTGAGCCCCTTGTGCCCTGTGACAGAGAATGGCTTCTATCAAGTGGTTGTTTGGTGCCTCCTCTCTGGTGGATGCTCTCTGATGAACTTTAACATGCAACACAAAGCTCTTCACACTCTGGCCACTCTCCTAGATCCATACACGTGTCTTTTCCCTAGACCTCCTTGCTGCTCATTTCCTTTTTTTTTCCCTTGCAGGCCCCTGATTAACCAGACATTCAACACTGTCCAATAATCCATATATATTCTACTTTAGGCCACTTTTCACATAAGTGAATATCCATCAAACTTCTGCCCATTGGGAGGATTTTCTCTCACCACCATTTTTCAGGGCCACCCTAAGGAGGTCTGTAGTGTAGCAACAGCCCAGTTTTGCCTTGTGCCCATACACCAGTTCATCCATTAAGCAAGCTTAGCTTTTTTCTCTTCTGTCATTGGGTCAAGAGAGACTCCCCATGCAGACATAGGTATTGGCTTTGGGAGAATTACTGATTTAATAGTAGTGGATGACATGGAATCTGGAGTATCTACTTATTTGGCACACGAGTGCTTGCTGGCCTTGCTCATGCCTGATCCAAAATGTACCACATTTTCATCTTACACTGGATTGCTACTTCACCCCTCAGAGTTGTCCCCAATTTGATAACAGGGTCTGCCTCTGTACCTCCACATCTACCAGTCACTGGAAGCAGGGTGCTCCCATGGATGTTGAGTGCCTGGTGTGAGGCAGCTTCCTAGCTCCTTTAGTTGAGGTAACTGGTGGGAGAGGGGCTCAGTTGGGAGTTGTCAGCAGTCAACACTCCTGGCAGCTGAGAGAATGAATCCCTTGGTCCTGGAAAGCGATCTTCATGGCACCCCACCGCAACCACTGCACATATTTTAAAGGATAATACTGACAGAGATAAGGCCCAGAAAATGAGGGAAGTTTGGTAACTCTAAACCTTGCATGGGGTCTGATTCCACAATCAGGTTTTTATTTATATACTTGAAAAAAAGACGCTTCAGTAAAACGTCAGATCCAGAGCTTCTTTTTTTTTTTTTTGCTTTTAAGCCTTTCATATTTATTTTCAGTAAACTGCTAATTCCAATTGTTTGCTCAATTTTCTATTTCTTCTTTTTCTTTTTTAATATCTTTATTAGAGAATAATTGCTTTACAATGGTGTGTCAGTTTCTGCTTTATAACAAAGTGAATGAGTTATACATATACGTACGTCCCCATATCTCTTCCCTCTTGCATCTCCCTCCCTCCCACCCTCCCTATCCCACCCCTCTAGGTGGTCAAAAAGCACCGAGCTGATCTCCCTGTGCTATGCGGCTGCTTCCCACTAGCTATCTATTTTGGCAGTGTATATATGTACATGCCACTCTCTCACTTTGTCCCAGCTTACCCTTACCCCACCCCGTATCCTCAAGTCCATTCTCTAGTAGGTCTGCATCTTTTTTTTTTTTTACACACACACACTGTATTTTATTTTTACAAGACATAAATAAACTGAGACCAAGCATTGTAAATGGATTACCACAACAAAAGCGACAATGATTGCAATTACCAAACACGAAACGCACTCATACTATGTCATAATATGGATATTCAGTCCAGTAATCCTCTACTGTAACAGCTCCTTTACTTTGCAGTGAAAATTGATTTGTACACTTTTTGCCTCTGAGTCCTTGTGGGATTTTTTTTTTTTATTGAAACAGAAAGTCACAAACATTACAATCATCCTCATCAGTTCACTCAGTCCCACGTAATTTTTTTTTCATCTTGATCTTTTGTTAGCACTTTTATGAATTCATCACTTTTCCATTAGAGTTCTGAAAATGCTATTCATTCAGTTCAGCAGTATATTCAGTTACCAGAAACCTGTACTTGTCAGAGTCTTTTCCATGAATTCCTTGAAGATGAAACCCTTTTATAGGAACATTTTTGCAAAAGCATCACCGGAATTGTCTGTAAATGACAAAAGACTTAAAAATGACCACGGTTAAAGATTTGATGAAAGTTCATAATAATGCAAATGACAAGGAAATTTAGTTATTTCTGAGATATACATTTTAAAGTAATAACTAGAATTATAACTTATAATATTATACCAGAACATATAAGATTTTTAGAAATTTCATGTAATGTCTGAAACATTTATATTAACATATTTCCATATAAATAACCCAAAGAAAGTTTAGTATTAGTTCTTTTTTTGTTTGTTTGTTTGTTTATGCTGCAGGTTCTTATTAGTCATGAATTTTATACACATCAGTGTATACATGTCAGTCCCAATCGCCCAATTCAGCACACCACCATCCCCACCCCACCACGGTTTTCCCCCCTTGGTGTCCATACGTTTGTTGTCTACATCTGTGTCTCAACTTCTGCCCTGCAAACCGGTTCATCTGTACCATTTTTCTAGGTTCCACATATATGCGTTAATATACGATATTTGTTTTTCTCTTTCTGACTTACTTCACCCTGTATGACAGTCTCTAAATCCATCCATGTCTCAACAAGTGACTCAATTTCATTCTTTTTTATGGCTGAGTAATATTCCATTGTATGTATGTACCACAAATTCTTTACCCATTCATCTGTCAATGGGCATTTATGTTGCTTCCATGACCTGGCTATTGTAAATAGTGCTGCAGTGAATATTGGGGTGCATGTGTCTTTTTGAATTATGGTTTTCTCTGGGTATATGCCCAGTAGTGGGATTGCTGGATCATACGGTAATTCTATTTTTAGTTTTTTAAGGAACCTCCATACTGTTCTCCATAGTGATTGTATCCATTTACATTCCCACCAACAGTGCCGGAGGGTTCCCTTTTCTCCACACCCTCTGCAGCTTTTCTTCTTTGTAGATTTTCTGATGACACCCATTCTAACTGGTGTGAGGTGGTACCTCATTGTAGTTTTGATTCTTGATTACTGTAGCTTTGTAGTATAGTCTGAAGTCAGGGAGCCTGATTCCACCAACTCCGTTTTTTTCCCTCAAGAGAGATTTGGCTATTCGGGGTTCTTTGTGTCTCCATACAAATTTTAAGATGATTTCTTCTAGTTCCATAAAAAATGCCATTGGTAATTTGATAGGGATTGCATTGAGTCTGTAGATTGCTTTGGGTAGCACAGTGATTTTCACCATATTGATTCTTCCAATCCAAGAACATGGTATATCTCTCCATCTGTTGGTATCATCTTTAATTTCTTTTATCAGTGTCTTACAGTTTTCTGCATACAGGTCTTTTGTCTCCCTAGGTAGGTTTATTCCTAGGTATTTTATTCTTTTTGTTGCAATGGTAAATGGGAGTGTTTCCATAATTTCTCTATCAGATTTTTCATCATTGGTGTATAGGAATGCAAGAGATTTCTGTGCATTAATTTTGTATCCTGCAAATTTACCAAATTCATTGACTAGCTCTAGTTTTCTGGTGGCATTTTTAGGATTCTCTATGTATAGTATCATATCATCTGCAAACAGTGACAGTTTTACTTCTTCTTTTCCAGTTTGTATTCCTTTTATTTCTTTTTCTTCTCTGATTGCCGTGGCTAGGACTTACAAAACTATGTTGAATAATGGTGGTGAGAGTGGACATACTTGTCTCGTTCCTGATCTTAGAGGAAACGCTTTCAGATTGTCACCATTGAGAATGATGTTTGCTGTGGGTTGGTCGTATATGCCTTTATTATGTTGAGGTAGGTTCCCTCTATGCCCACTTTCTGGAGAGTTTTTATCATAAATGGGTGATGAATTTTGTCAAAAGCTTTTTCTGCATCTATTGAGATGATCATATGGTTTTTATTCTTCAATTTGTTAATATGATGTATCACATTGATTGATTTGCGTATATTGAAGAATCCCTGCACCCCTGGGGTAAATCCCACTGGATCGTGGTGTATGATCCTTTTAATGTGTTCTTGGATTCTTTCTGCTAGTATTTTGTTGAGGATTTTTGCATCTATATTCATCAGTGATATTGGTCTGTAATTTTCTTTTTTTGTAATATCTTTGTCTGGTTTTGGTATCAGTATGATGGTGGCCTCATAGAATGAGTTTGGGAGTGTTCCTTCCTCTGCAATTTTTTGGAAGAGTTTGAGAAGGATGGGTGTTTGTTTGTTAGTTCTTCTCTAAATGTTTGATAGAATTCACCTGTGAAGACATGTGGTCCTGGACTTTTGTTTTTTGGAAGATTTTTAATCACAGTTTCAATATCATTACTTGTGATTGGTCTGTTCATATTTTCTGTTTCTTCCTGGTTCAGTCTTGGAAGGTTATGCCTTTCTAAGAATTTGTCCATTTCTTCCAGGTTGTCCATTTTATTGGCATAGAGTTGCTTGTAGTAGTCTCTTAGGATGCTTTGTATTTCTGTGGTGTCTGTTGTAACTTCTCCTTTTTCATTTCTAACTTTATTGATTTGAGTCCTCTCCCTCTTTTTCTTGAAGAGTCTGGCCAGTGGTTTATCAATTTTGTTTATCTTCTCAAAGAACCAGCTTTTAGTTTTATTGATCTTTGCTATTGTTTTCTTTGGTTCTATTTCATTTATTTCTGCTCTGATCTTTATGATTTTCTTCCTTCTGCTAACTTTGGGTTTTGTTTGTTCTTCTTTCTCTAGTTCCTTTAGGTGTAAGGTTAGATAGTTTACTTAAGATTTTTCTTCTTTCTTGAGGTAGGCTTGTATAGCTATAAGCTTCCCTCTTAGAATTGCTTTTGCTGCATCCCATAGGTTTTGGATCATCGTGTTTTCATTGTCATTTGTCTCTAGGTATTTTTTGATTTCCTCTTTGATTTCTTCAGTGATCTCTTGGTTATTTAGTAACATATTGTTTAGCCTCCATGTGTTTGTGTTGTTTACCTTTTTTTTTTTTAGCTGTAATTCATTTCTAATCTCATAGTGTTGTGGTCAGAAAAGATGCATGATATGATTTCAATTTTCTTAAATTTACTGAGGCTTGATTTGTAACCCAAGATGTGATCTATCCTGGAGAATGTTCCGATCTATCCCGGAGAATGTTCCATGCACACTTGAGAAGAAAGTGTAATCTGCTGTTTTTGGATGGAATGTACTGAAATATCAATTAAATCTCTCTGTTCTATTGCATTATTTAAAGCTTCTGTTTCCTTATTTATTTTCGTTTTGGATGATCTGTCCATTTCCCAGTTCCTTTAGCATTTGTTGTAGAGCTGGTTTGGTGGTGCTGAACTCTCTTAGCTTTTGCTTGGCTGTCAAGCTTTTCATTTCTCCATCGAAACTGAATGAGATCCTTGCCGGGTAGAGTAATCTTGGTTGTAGGTTCTTCCCTTTCACCACTTTAAGTATATCATGCCACTCCCTTCTGGCTTGTGGAGTTTCTGCTGAGAAATCAGCTGTTAACCTTATGGGAGTTCCCTTGTATGTTATTTGTCATTTTTCCCTTGCTGTTTTCAATAATTTTTCTTTGTCTTTAATCTTTGCCAATTTGATTACTATTTGTCTCGGCGTGTTTCTCCTTGGGCTTATCCTGTATGGGACTCGCTGCGCTTCCTGGACTTGGGTGGCTATTTCCTTTCCCATGTGAGGGAAGTAATCGACTATAATCTCTTCAAATATCTTCTCTGGTCCTTTCTCACTCTCTTCTCCTGCTGGGACCCGTATAATGCGAATGTTGTTGCATTTAATGTTGTCCCAGAGGTCTCTTAGGCTGTCTTCATTTCTTTTCATTCTTTTTTCTTTAGTCTGTTCCGCAGCAGTGAATTCTACCATTCTGTCTTCCAGGTCACTTAACCGTTCTTCTGCCTCAATTATTCTGCTATTGATTCCTTCTAGTGTAGTTTTTATTCCAGTTAGTGTATTGTTCATCACTGTTTGTTTGTTCTTTAATCCTTCTAGTTCTTTGTTAAACATTTCTTGCAATTCTCAATCTTTGCCTCCATTCTTTTTCCGAGGTCCTGGATCATCTTCACTATCATTATTCTGAATTCTTTTTATGGAAGGGTGCCTATCTTCACTTCATTTAGTTGTTTTTCTGGGGTTTTATCTTGTTCCTTCATCTGGTACATAGCCCTCTGCCTTTTCATATTGTCTGTCTTTCTGTGAATGTGGTTTTTGTTCCACAGCCTGCAGGATTGTAGTTCTTCTTGCTTCTGCTGTCTGCCCTCTGGTGGATGAGGCTATCTAAGAGGCTTGTGCAAGTTTCCTGATGGGAGGGACTGGTGGTGGGTAGAGCTGACTGTTGCTCTGGTGGGCAGTGCTCAGTAAAACTTCAATCCACTTGACTACTGATGGGTGGGGCTGGGTTCCCTCCCTGTTGGTTGTTTGGCCTGAGGCAACCCAACACTTGAGCCTACCTGGGCTCTTTGGTAGGGCTAATGACAGACTCTGGGAGGGCTCATGCCAAGGAGTACTTCACAGAACTTCTGCTGCCAGTGTCCTTGTCCCCACGGTGAGCCACAGCCCCCCCACCCCAGACTGCTTCTGCAGGCGACCCTCCAACACTAGCAGGTAGGTCTGGTTCAGTCTCCCCTGGGGTGACTGTTCCTTCCCTGGGTCCCGATGCACACACTAATTTGTGTGTGCCCTCCAAGAGTTGAGTCTCTGTTACCCCCAGTCCTGTCGAAGTCCTGCAATCAATTCCCACTAGGCTTCAAAGTCTGATTCTCTAGGAATTCCTCCTCCCATTGCCGGGCCCCCAGGTTGGGAAGCCTGACGTGGGGCTCAGAACCTTCGCTCCAGTGGATGGACTTCTGTGGTATAAGTGTTCTCCAGTCTGTGAGTCACCCACCCACCAGTTATGTGATTTGATTTTACTGTGATTGCGCCCCTCCTACCGTCTCATTGTGGCTTATCCTTTGTCTTTGGATGCGGGGTATCTTTTTTGGTGAGTTCCTGTGTCTTCCTGTCGATGACTGTCCAGCAGCTAGCTGTGATTCTGGTGTTCTCGCAAGAGGGAGTGAGAGCACGTCCTTCTACTCCACCATCTTGGTTCAGGTCTGCATCTTTATTCCCGTCTTGACCCTAGGTTCTTCTGAACATTTTCTTTTTTGTTGTTTTTCTTTTTTTTAAGATTCCATATATGTGTTAGCATACGGTATTTGTTTTTCTCTTTCTGACTTACTTCACTCTGTATGACAGACTCTAGGTCCATCCACCTCACTACAAATAACTCACTTTTGTTCCTTTTTATCACTGAGTAATACTGAATTGTATACATGTGCCACATCTTCTTTATTCATTCATCTGTTGATGGACACTGAGGTTGCTTCCATGTCCTGGCTATTGTAAATAGAGCTACAATGAACATTTTGGTATATGACTCTTTTTGAATTACGGTTTTCTCAGGGTATATGCCCAGTGGTGGGATTGCTGTGTTGTATGGTAGTTCTAGTTTTAGTTTTTTAAGGAACCTCCATACTGTTCACCATAGTGGCTGTATCAATTTACATTCCCACCAACAGTGCAAGAGGGTCCCCTTTTCTCCACACCCTCTCCAGCATTTACTGTTTGTAGATTTTTTGATGATGGCCATTCTGACTGGTGTGAGATGATATCTCATTGTAGTTTGATTTGCATTTCTCTAATGATT
>NC_041229.1:44668256-44668730 GCF_002837175.3 Physeter macrocephalus
TTCTGCCTATGTTTTCCTCTAAGAGTTTGATGGTGTCTGGCCTTACATTTAGGTCTTTAATCCATTTTGAGTTTATTTTTGTGTATGGTGTTAGGGAGTGTCCTAATTTCATTCTTTTACATGTAGATGCTACCAGAGAACTACTAGAGCTAATCAATGAATTTGGTAAAGTAGCGGGATACAAAGTTAATTCACAGAAATCTCTTGCATTCCTATACACCAATGATGAAAAATCTGAAAGTGAAATTAAGAAAACACTCCCATTTACCATTGCAACAAAAAGAATAAAATATCTAGGAATAAACCTACCTAAGGAGACAAAAGACCTGTATGCAGAAAATTATAAGACACTGATGAAAGAAATTAAAGATGATACAAATAGATGGTGAGATATACCATGTCCTTGGATTGGAATAATCAACAATGTGAAAATGACTCTACTACCCAAAGCAATCTACAGATTCTATGCAATCC
>NC_041229.1:44669037-44698343 GCF_002837175.3 Physeter macrocephalus
CAGGATAGAAAGCCCAGAGATAAACCCGCGCACATATGGTCACCTTATCTTTGATAAAGGAGGCAAGAATATACAGTGGAGAAAAGACAGCCTCTTCAATAAGTGGTGTTGAGATCCAGAGCTTCTGTTCTTCTGTTTCTGTCTACAGGTTTAAGTCTCTATCCCAAATGACCTACTGAATGTAGATAAGAGACTGTCTCAAGCTACAAAAGCTTTCATCCCAAAAGCTTTTAGACAACATAATCAAGAATGAGCCTTAGAGAGTAACTAATCCAACTCTTTTATTTATAAGAATAGGATACTAACACATAGGAGTAATGGTTTATCTGTTTGCTGTTACTAAGCCTCAGTTTTCTGTGTCTGTATACTTGAAATAACAATAGTTCCTACTCATAGGTTGTAACCACTTCTAGAACACAGAGACTCAGAGGGACCCAAGACCACATAGCTAGAAAGTGAATGGAGAGGGCATTTGATCTTAGGGAAGATGGTTGGAAATCTTTCAATTTCTTCAATCCACTACATAGCTATAATTTCTATTTCTAAAAACCTTATAGTTCAATAGAAGAGACCATCCATTCATTCACTCAGCAAATATTTATTGATGCCTCCTCTGTACCAGGCAGAATGCCAAGCCGTGGAAATTCAACAATAAAGAGTACTTGTTTTCATGAAGCCTAGAGTCTAATTGGAAGGATTCACATTTATCAAAAAATCACAAAGTAAATAAAAACTTACAATTGTGATAAGTGCTCTGAAATAGAGAAGTGTGGTTCCATGAATGTGTATATAGTGGAATGGACCTAATCATGGAGGTCATGGAAGATTTTGCTAAGGTAATGTCTACTGCATGTAGAAATGAAGCATTAATAAAATTAACTGGATGAACAAAATAAAAAGGAGTATTCAGGCAGAGGGAACAATATGTGCTGAGGCCCTTTGTCAAAAGAGGACATGGCACATATGAAGGATTAAAAG
Organism: Physeter macrocephalus; assembly: GCF_002837175.3. Taxonomy (NCBI): domain Eukaryota; kingdom Metazoa; phylum Chordata; class Mammalia; order Artiodactyla; family Physeteridae; genus Physeter; species Physeter macrocephalus. Next base: position 44,670,016 of record NC_041229.1, read on the forward strand.
AAGGTTATTCTGGCTGGAGTGTGCAGCATAGCAGGTCTGCAAGGGTAAGCAAGGGCCACACCATACATGGTCATGTTCAGGACTTTCATCTTTCCCTGAGAGAACTTATTATTAAATCATCTTAATCAGGGAAGGATGTAATCAGATTTGCATGTTTAAAAGTTCCCCTAACTGCCCTGTGGAGAATGGACTGGCAGAGGACAAGACTGGATGATGACAGAGAGTTATGGGGCTATTGCAGCTGTTCTTATGAAAGATGATGGTAGCATAGACTAGGCTCAGCTGGTAGAGCTGGAGAAAAGTGAATGGGTTTGAAAAGTATTTAATCAGTAAACTCGACGGCACTTGATGCTAGATTACCTACGGGAGACATGATGTCTAGAACGACTTTCTAGGTTTTTGGTTATCATAACTGACTGGAAATAGTGCCAAGATATACACATATAAACATTATCAGGCACAATGTGATTAAATATTTAATGAGTTGACGTGCATGCAAAGAGAATTCTATGAATTTAGCGCCTTGGTCTTGAATATAGTCCTTAATTTTTGAATTGTGGATTCTATAAGAAATTGATGAAAGTTATGAAACCTCTGTCCAGACAAAAGCACCTTCCCACTGACTCACAATTTTGCACTTATGTTGTAGTCAGTTTCATCCATGTAGATTTAAATTCACATGGCAGGGGACTTCCCTGGTGGTGCGGTGGTTAAGAATCTGCCTGCCAATGCAGGGGACACAGGTTCAATTCCTGGTCCAGGAAGATCCCACGTGCAGTGGAGCAACTAAGCCCGTGTGCCACAACTACTGAGCCTGCGTGCCGCAACTACTGAAGCCCACGCGCCTAGAGCTCAGGCTCCACAACAAGAGAAGACACTGCAATGAGAAGCCTGTGCACCGCAACGAAGAGTAGCCCCCGCTCGCCGCAACTACAGAAAGCCCACACGCAGCAACGAAGACCCAACGCAGCCCAAAAAACTTATTAATTAATTAATTTTTAAAAATAAATAAAATTTAAAAATAAAGTAAAATAACTTCACGTGCCATTTATGCAGTCCATGAATCTGAGGCCAAAAATAGTCTACTAAATCTTTATAACATGTGACCTGTTGTGTCACTTGTACACCGCACCACCCAAAGTTGAAAGATAGGGAACATTGGCTTTGCACAGCTGGGCTGCTACAGTTGTTATCCATTTATTGTATTTTACTATTGCTTAACAAGTGAGTATTGAATGGGCACTTGCAAAGTGCTATTCTAATCCTCACAGGGAATCACAAAGCATAAATGCTTCTCTGGGAACCCATACACAAGTACATCAATCCTTAATGACAGAACCAAATACAGGGGTCACTCCAGCACCACTGTCAGGAAAAAGCAGCTCTCCCTGAGATAAAAACTGCCTTCTGTCAGCTCCTCTTCATGTTTCTGGCTTCTTGTGGCCTTCCTTGGAGGGAAAATAAAATATTTCCTTCCCCAGGGAAAGATTCATTTGGATGCAGCTGCATGTGAAAGAGAATTGCTGACTTAGGATCTGATTCCATGATGAGCATTTTATAAACATACTATATATAACAGTTATATACACTACATACTGAATACACACGAGACACAAATTATATGCTAAATCAGCTCCTGTGCCAATCCGGAAATAATGGGAAAAAAATAAGGGCTTAAATTGCAGCTGGCAGGCTTGGAAGGAAAAACATTTTAAAGGAAAATCACACACAAGGTACACTATCACCTTGTCCAGAAAACCTTTTAAAATTAATTACACAGTCATCTGATGTGAAATTTAACCATAATCTTCTCTGGAGTGTAGGGATAAGTTTGATGAAGTTCAAAGATTTCTTCTACTTCTCTCCTTCAAAGGTATTAACTCCAAATACATATTGAGGGCTTACTGCATGCCAAATACTGTGCCATACATTATCCCATTCAATCCTCACAATCATTCTATGAGGTAGGTACCATTATAAAACCCACTGTACCAAGGAAAAAACTGAAGCTTAGGAATGTTATACAGTTCTCCCAGTGGGACTCCATTATCAAATATCAAATGCCATAATCAAATCCAGGTGTGTCTGACTTGGAGTGCCCAAGCATGGTCTTCTAAAGGACCATTTCACCTAAATCACACATCCCACCTAAGGGGAAATAATGATGAGTAGTTTAATATCCAGATCATCTGTCATTCTTATCCATTATTGTAACACAACTACCAAAAATATGTGTTGATTCCTTGATATTTGTAATAAATTACAAATATTCCTTTAGGACCACAGTAATTGAAGGACACAGAAAAACCCCACCAGGAAACATTCAAATATTAAAAGCAAGTGTAGTCTAAGTCACTATGTTAGAATCCTAGCAATGCTTCCTTGGGAATGGGAAAGGTAGAATTACTTGGGATCTAGAATTCCTCAAAAAAGAAGTCCCAGTTATTTCCTAAAAATACTGACCTGGGGCCTTTCAAAGTAGCAATATGATCACACAAAGTCAAAATAAGCTCTTGTTTGAAAAGTTTCTTCTTAGTGAATCTCAGTATTTTGTCTTAGAAAGCAAGTGGGACATCTGCACTGTAGAGGTAATGGAAGTACATCTTTGGAACGAAGAACTGTACATTTTTAAAAGATAAACTCATTCCTACACATTACATAATCATTTCTAGAGGCTGTTAAGTTGCAATCAGACAAGTCCCTTCAGCCTCCTTCTAAAACTATATTTGATGGAAATTAAGAGGCATGCAAACTCTCTGTTATCTTCTTTCTCCTTATCAGATGTCACACCTCGATGGCTGCAAATAATCCCTCCCGATTATTCTATAGCCATTGATCCAGACACATAACTTATCTCTCTGAACTCAGCCATTAAATTGACACAAAGCCGAGGTTTACATGGTTAAGTTCAGAGCTCATTTAAGAGCAGGTACTTCATCAGGAAGCGTAAAATCATTTCCATTTGAAGATCTCAGTTTGTCATTTAGTCTTCTAAAAATAATCTGTGTGACAGATGCCCTTTGGCATTCTAACATATTCATATACCAGAGAAATAGTTCATCTTTCCCTAACAGTCACAGGTAATCAATAGCCTAAGATGATTCTATAGCCATAAACGTTTATATTTATATAATAAAATAAAAATACCCATAACATGGCTTTCTAAAAGACCGAGAAAGTGTACTCCTGACTAACCTTCAGCTGTGTGGTCATAATGGTCTTCTGAACGTCCAATCATGCATTTACAGGCATGTAGGGTCCTGACGCATTGCAGATCCCCTTTGCTGGTTTGGTTTAAAGCTTGTTTGGTTTAAAGCTCATTAGCCTGGTCCCATCAAAAAAGTTAGAAGCTCTGAGAAGGGTGGAACTGAAAATGAAATTATGCCCAGTGTTCTTTCCACCCTCGTGCCCCTTGGCAGTCTTCATTTACATGCACACTACTTCACTTCAACTGAGTCACATCCTTGCTCTTATCTCTACACTTTTTTGGTGCTATTCATCATACCTGCTGTGCTTGTGGTGTTCTTCCCTCCTGCTCCACCAATTCAAACCAGAGTCTTCCTATACGCTACAGAAATATGGTGGATTAAATGTGTTTAATAGGTCCAGTTCACTTCGAGAAAACCCAATACACAGGAATTGGATCTCACCAAGATAAATCAGGAAGAAACAGATATTTAATAAAACTCAAAATCCCAAAGTCACTTTGTGGAGAAAGTTGTCCAGTTATTTAACATACCCCCAGAGTCCAGTCACTCTGGCAGTTGACATAATCACAGCTACTATTTATTGAGTTCAGTGAAATGGGTACTATTATCTCCAACTCGAAGATGAGGAAACCAAGGGTCAGGGAATGTAGGTGACTTGTTTGCATCAAGAAAAAAATTAGGATCAGTCATTACATTATCCCACCTGCTCAGAGCTTGCTTACAAAGTTCACGTTCAGCTGTTCCCCTCCCCAGTCTTTCATCACTCAGATCCTATCATATGTTGGGAATGTTTCTTCCTTACTCCAAAGATCTTCTTCTCAGAGGGAGCTTAATTAGTGTGGCTCTGGGCTTCTCTCTGAGGAGGTAGAGTGACTTCTCTGATTGGTAAGTTGGGGAGGAATAACTAGGATCAGCTCATCTTTACCTTCCTTCATAGGGAGTGATCTTTTTTTTTTAGGGCAAGGGCTGTCCTGGGTTCCTAAATCTTACCTGGCACCCTGTCCACGTGGAGAGGTGTGCCCAGTCCAGCACTACCATGGTAGGTAGGTAAGTCTGCCTAATTCCAGGAAACAGTTTCACCAACCCCACTTGGCTCTTCACTAGACTAGTCTCCCAACTAGATTCTATACTCTCTGCAAAGCTTTTCCCAAACCCCAAATCAGAAATCACCTGTCCTTTTCTCTTCCCACAATACTTTGTATTTCCATATAGCCATTATAACAAGTTCATTTCTGTTAGTGACACATTCTACTACTACTTATGTGAAAGTGCAGAGGCTTGGACCTATTTCCCATCCATTCATCGATGTTCCTTCCACAGCACTGAATGTAGTGTTTTATATAGATAGCAGGACCTCAAAAAGAGGTTTGTTGAATTGGTTTGGATTGAATTGCTTTTAATGCCATGTCATCTTTGTATGCAGCTTTAAACTGTTTTTAAAAATGTGCACTTTCCTTAATTCCCTAGTTGGTTAAAAACGGTGAGAAATACAAACTCCATTTTCTCTCCTTGCATTGTACCACTCATTGCAGTGATTCAGGTCCAGTAAAGAAACTGTAAAACTGCCAGCCTGCTGACTGACAGTGAGCCACTAGACTGTTTCCATTAGGAGAACTGCCTGTTTGCCTCTTTCTCCCATTCACTCTGATTACTCATCCTGCACCGGCCCCAGGTGCAACCATCATGCAAGGTTGCCCTGGAGTTAAGAGAAGGGACTTTGTGTCTCAGAAGTGGTAACATTCCCATGTTTGAAGCTGAGGCATCTTCAGGCATAGCTGGGAACCAGCTACCATTACGTGTATTTCAGGCAAGAGGGAACCTAGCATTTTTTATTGAAAATGGAGTATAGTTGCCTATCTTATAGTTTCATTCTAAATGAATATGAGCGTGACAGTGTTTCTGAAGCAATGAATTGAACATCTATCATTTTAAGGGCTTGCACTTACTGCTGAAGCACTAATTAAGCTTTACAGATGAGAGACTAAGTGACTCGTTAGAGGTCACAGGGTAACGGGGCCTTTAGAATGTCATGAGGGCCTTGTGTGAAGGTTGGATTCTGTTCATTCAGCATTATTTTTTACTTGAAGTTCATTCTGCAACTAATCATAATCTAGGTCATTCATTTACTCACTCATTCATCCATTCATGTGTCCATGCCCTAACACAAAGAGCCCTTACTGAGCACTTGTACTATGCAAAACCCAATAGGAGGTGCTAAAGACAAAGAAAATCAAATCATCACTCCTGCCCTTAAGGAGCCCTTAGGGAAGGACAGATGAGAAAAGGAAGTATTCGAGCGCACTGGCTATGAGATAAAGGTGCTAAAGGAGGATGAAAGAGAGTCTCTAACCTGCCTGGGGTCTAGGAAAATGTCCTAAAGGAGATCAGGTTTGAGCTAACACTGAGGGTTTTCACAGGAGTTTTCCAGAGACAGGAGAAAATGGTGCAGAGGTTCCAGTGTTTCCAGAGCAGATTATCCCTCTGAGAAGAGCTAGAGCAGAAAAGGACTGAGTAAGAGATGGGGCCAGATTAGGAAGAGCAGCATAGGACACGTTAAGTCAGTAATTTAGAGTTTTTCCTGCTGCTCCTAGGGAGCTGCCTTAAGCAGGAGGATGATGTCATCAATTACATCATAAAAATTTCATTGTAGAACCATGTGACTAGATCGTAGGGTGCTGTAGTATTCCTGTCTAATCGGAATCAGCAGGATGGAGAAGAGACTTGTCTGAGGGACATTTATGATAGAATGACAGGACTTGGTTCTGATTAAATGCCTATTTTATTGGGAGTTCATAGGAAAGGTCAGAGGAAAGACAATAGAAGAGGAGGTGGGAACTGTGAATAACTCCTAAAATTCTGGCTTAGATGCCTTGGTGGGTGGTAGCATCTGTTCACAGTATTACGAAACACAAGATGACAAGTCAGTTTGGGAAAACAAATGATAAGTCCAGGTGTTGAGATTGCAGTGTCTGTGAAATAGCCAAGTTGCAGTGGGCAGACATAGTAGACAGCAGCTGAGGAGTGTGGTCAGCAAGTATAAAATAGCCATCTATATAGAGACAGTGGTGACTAGTGGATGGATGTAGAGGGGATCTATTCTACGGGCCACCCTATTTCTAATTGCTTTGACTGCATAGATAATGCTTCTTACTTTTCAAAGTATAATAAGCAGGTCACTCTTGGGTCTTCCTACATGGCTGAGCAAAGTAACTATTATTCTTTAGATAAACCAAACACCAGAATTATGACACATCTACACATTATTCACAGGAATATAGAAAAATGACTACATCGATAAGGACAATAAGTAAAAGATGTTAAATGTGATCCTTTCTCTGCTAATAGAGAAAAAAATAAAACTATGGTTATAGCAGAAGAAGTATTTGACTCAAGCCCCTATTTGACTTTATCAGAGATATAATATCCTCTCCTGCACCACTCTTTCGCCGCTCTCCTTATCCTTCTCCAGTCGCGTCCTATCACCGTATGCAATTTGCAGAACTGCACTGCAGTTGTAGCCCTCTCTTCAAGTGTTAGTGGCGACTTATTTAAAGAAGAACCAAAAGGGCAGGGGCCTCTTTGCTTTCCACAACCTTCACACATCCGGTTAGGTAAACTTGTCCACATGCTGGTTTTAAATTGGTTCTCTTTTGCACAGCAAAGAAAACCATAAGCAAGACGAAAAGACAACCCTCAGAATGGGAGAAAATATTTGCAAACAAAGCAACTGACAGAGGATTAATCTCCAAAATATACAAACAGCTCATGCAGCTCAACATCAAAAAAAACAAACAACCCAATCAAAATATGGGCAGAAGACCTAAATAGGCATTTCTCCAAAGAAGACATACAGATTGCCAAGAGGCACATGAAACGATGCTCAACATCACTAATTATTAGAGAAATGCAGATCAAAACTACAATGAGGTATCACCTCACACTGGTCACAATGGCCATCATCAAAAAATCTACAAACAATAAATGCTGGAGAGGGTGTGGAGAAAAGGAACGCTCTTCCATTGTTCATGGGAATGTAAATTGATACAGCCACTATGGAGAACAGTATGGAGGTTCCTTAAAAAACTAAAAATAGAACTACCATATACCCAGCAATCCCACTACTGGGCATATACCCTGAGAAAACCATAATTCGAGAAGACACATGCACCCCAATGTTCATTGTTGCACTGTTTACAATAGCCAGGACATGGAAGCAACCTAAATGTCCATCGACAGATGAATGGACAAAGAAGATGTGGTACACACACACACACACACACACACACACACACACACACACACACACACAATGGAATATTACTCAGCCATAAAAAGGAACAAAATTGGGTCATTTGTAGAGAGGTGGATGGACCTAGAGTCTGTCATACAGAGTGAACTAAGAAAGAGAAAAAAAATATTGTATATTAATGCATATATGTGGAATTGAGAGAAATTGTACAGATGAACCTATCTGCAAGGCAGGAATAGAGACGCAGATGTAGAGAACGGATGTGTGGACATGGCGTGGGGTGGGGAAGGGGGGTGGGATGAACTGGGAGATTGGGATTGACATATATACACCACCATGTGTAAAACAGATTTACATATAAATATTTACATATATTTACATATATACACTACCATGTGTAAAACAGGGATTTACATATATACACTACCATGTGTAAAACAGATAACTAGTGGGAACCTGCTGTATAATGCAGGGAGCTCAGCTCAGTGCTCTGTGGTGACCTAGATGGGTGGGATGGGGAGGGAGGAGGGAGGTCCAAGAAGGAGGGGATATATGTATACACATAGCTGATTCACTTTGCTGTACAGCGGAAACTAACACAACATTGTAAAGCAACTGTACCCCAATTAAAAGAATGGTTCTCTTCCAAACTCCACATATGCAAGTTCCATCTATAAAGCTAACCCAAACCACTGAACAAAGAGAAGAATAAAGATGTGAGATCAAAACTGAATGTGGGTTCAGTGACTGTAGAATTGCTTTCAAGGCTCAATTCAGGTTAGTCCTCTGGCCCAGAAAACCTTCTATGACTCCTCTCATTCCCAGCCCCAGCATGATTTAGAAGAGCCCTTTACCAGACCACACCAGAACAACTTGTAACTCTGTGACTAGACTGACAGCTCCTTGAGGACAGGGACCATGCCATCCATTTTAGTTCCATAAGCACCTTGTGTGGCATCGAACACAAAATAGGAATTTAGTTATTCGTCAAATGGTGACAAGTCATGTGAATTAGGAACTATTTCTTTTACATAAATTGGAATTCATTCCAGAATTCATCTTTTTAAAAAGATAAATCAATGTGAATAAAACTGTCATTGGTGAATTGCATACAATATCCTATTTTAATGAATGAATCTATTTCATTATGTCAGTTTCTTTGTTCAAGGTTTATAATATGCTTTCCCAGAATGATGGAGTTTCTCTTCTCCCCCCCCAGAAAAAGACTGAGTTCTGTTCAAAGAAATAAAATGTGAGCTATTAAGTTAGAATAAAATATTCTGAATCATTTATCTGAAATTCAGGGTCAAGAAAACTGCTTATATTCTAAAATTATTTCTGTAATATAAAAGGGTTGATTTAGCCATAAATAAACAGAAAATAACAATACTATGAGGCCTGATACGTGCATTTGTGTTACATTTACTCAAAGGACTCTTATTTATCTGCATTAGTAAACTGACTACTAGATAAGAATCATCTCTGTGTTACTAGACCTTTACATAGATTTTCATCATTGCCTCTCTTGCTGTGCTATCCATTTGTTTTCATGTCACTTACCCAGCTGGATAACGAGCTCCTGAAGGACAGGCTGTTCTGATTCCCCAGCATCTATGACGGTGTCTGGCATAAAGAAGGGCATGGACATATATACACTACCAAACGTAGGGTGGATAGCTAGTGGGAAGCAGCCGCATAGCACAGGGAGATCACCTAGGTGGTTTGTGACCACCTAGAGGGGTGGGACAGGGAGGGTGGGAGGGAGGGAGACGCAAGAGGGAAGAGATATGGGAACATATGTATATGTATAACTGATTCACCTTGTTATAAAGCAGAAACTAACACACCATTGTAAAGCAATTATACTCCAATAAAGATGTTTAAAAAAAAAAAAGAAATGGGATCGAGATCACGTGGTTAAGAGTGAGAGGTGCCAGGATATATGATGATCTCTTTTTTTTTTTTTACAAATGCCATCCCACTTGTCACTAGCCTAATAAAACTTCAAAATATTTGTTAAAAAAAAAAAGAAGGAACTTCAAACATATCTCCTCAATTAATAAAAAAACAAAAAGGCTCCTAGATTAAGGACATCAGGACCACTTTTACCTCCCCAGCTTCGTCTTGGGTGGTGTCTGGTGATCCAGTATATCACCAGGCTCCACAGCCGAGCCGCTGTCTTCATGCCAAGAGCAGTGCACAGGAAGAAAGCCAGAGAAGGGTCATGAACTGACGTCAGACACCAGCAGGAATAGACACAAACTCAAAGTTGAGCAGGTAGAAGACAAACAGAGCTGGGGATCAGAAAGTGATCTGCTAAAGCTCAGTCCAGATGCAAGTGAGAACAGTAGTGCCTGAGGGATCCAGAGAGGTTAGTGGGATAAAAACTGAGGAAAATTAGCAAGTATATTTGCAGTGTATAATTTCCCCACTGTAGCCATACAGACCCATAATGAGCAGGCTTTCTCTAGTGTTTACATTGTTCCTGCCACCTATAATATGCTTTCATCACCCCAGTTCTTCCCCTGTTTTTGTATAGGCGCATGCATCTCAGTCATTCTCTGAGAAGTCTTAAAAAATTCCTCAAAACTAGGTTGGCTGCTTCCTATAAGTTCATATTATTCTTTGTGCTACTGAACTCATCACAGTGTATGGAAATTGCCAATTCAGGGATCTGTTTTACTAACTTGTCTGAAAGTTGCACGTATTCACTATACCCAGAGCCTAACACAGTGCCTAATACAGAGCAGGCATTCGATATATATTTGTTGAATGAAATAAGGATGAATGTTTTGTTTTTACATGTGGGGAACTGTTGAAACACTGGGTTGTCTTTTCAGTATGGCAGTGAGCAATTTCTAGTAGTCATTCATTCAACAAATATTTCCCAAGTGCCTATTAGGGGCCAGGTACTGTACTAGATACTGTGAACATTATGGTATGAAATTTTATCCTATCTACACAATGACCCTTTCATGTAGTGTCTGTTTTGTATGGTGCTTTTTGTATTTTAACACTAATTATAACAATAACTATGTAGAGGTGGTGCTTTTGTCTCACATTTTGCAAATGATGAAAGTGAGTTTCAAGGAAGTTAACTAACTGCTCAAGATCTAATCTAAAAAGTTGAGGAGGCGGCTGGAATCAAACTCAGCTCTGTCTGATTCAAAGTCAATTCTTTTTCTACTACGCATCTATGAATATTTATTATAATTAATATAATTCCCTTACTTGGTGAGCAGATGAATTATAGAGATTGTGTCTCTCTTTGATATCTTTGGGACAAGTGAATAAAATATTTGGGTAATCTTTTTTTCCTTTAGCATTTGTCTATATAACAAAGAATAGTCTCAGGATAACTGAAAAGTTTTCTAAGTGGATATTTCTGTGTGCCTTAAAAATTGACTTTCACTAGGCAATATTTCATTATGAAATAAACTTTGTTAAAATATAAGACATCCCACTCTTGGTCAATATTTTATGAATGCTCTTGAGGTCTGTACTGAAATTTGGAGAATATAATTCTGAGTTAGTTCTTTTCTGGGCCTCCTATAGTCTGAGCATCAGAAAATAACTCGTTCATTGTCCACTTGCACCTTAATTATAGCTACTGGGAATACAATGATTTAAAATTAAATACAACTAAGGAAAATTGAAAGAGATCATGTAACAATGAGGTGTTAAGATGTAAACTTTATTTTATCCACTATTTAGTGCCTTTGGGACATTTATTTAAATACCCAGTGATCTGATCCTCAGAGTTTAAGTCTTTAGTATTTGAGTCCAGTACTGAAGGTAGATCTTTATAGCGCTTCACTTTACAGGTCTGTAATCATACCTGTCATACTGCCCTTCTCACTTCTCATCCAACACTTTTCCAGATGGTCCAGCCTGTTTGACCACTTAATGTAAATGAGTATGTATATACAAATGCCTGTGAATGTTTGTATGTAAATACACCTAGTGAAAGGAAGATTAAAAATTAAGTCAAGGCTAAAATGAAACATTTGGGGCTCCTGAATAAGCTGTTAGAGTGGAAGGAAGATTACAGTCATAGGGACTTCTGGATCTGACTCTCAGGACTGTCACTATCTTGCAATTTAGATAAAATTTTTAAAGGCTCCTAACGTTTACTTTTCTCATACGTAGTAGTATAATAATACTAATAGTTAATTAGCATGAGAACTCTAATGAGTTAATTAAATAATGTTGGTGAAGGGACTTTTCTAAATATAAAGCACCATATAGATATATATATTGAATTGAAAATTCCCATTTTTCCTAGTGAAACTATATAGAAATACATTTAGATGCAAAGTATATATAATTCATTTTCCACCATCATGTGTTGATAGGTGTGAGATACATATTTTTTAATGATGGACATCTGATTTGGCTTTCCTTTCCCAGGAGAACCTAAGTCTGGAGTTACATCAGAGCCTCATTTAGATTGGGAGGCTAGGGAAGGTTTGGGGGAGGAAAGACCCTGCCCAATGAACACGTGTAGGCTAGATAAAATGCTGGGGGAAAAGCAGGGCTTGGGAAAGGAAATAACATTTCCAGGCAAACTGATCAGAAAGTCCAGAAGCTTCCAGGTGGGACTCTTGTCTGAGGGTCTCGTAAAGAAGATAAAGATAAAACATGACTGTAATAGAAAGCAAAATCTAGTCAGTGCTGTGAGAGTGCCCTGAGATGGGAATTTGAAGGGAGTTTAGAGAAGGACCACTTCCAGCTGAGCAATCAAGGAGGAGGGTGTACGGGTCTGGGGGGCTGGGGAGAAGCAGGGGAGGAAGGAAGAAGGAGGGAGGCTTTGTGAAAAGCAGAGTACAGCTGTCCTTTGCTCTTTGCGTCATATTCTCAGTTTTCCTATGGCTTTGAAGGCCATCTCTCTTGCTGCTGATTCTGAAATTTATCATCTCCAGGCTGGAACTCTCCCTTTGAGCTCCAGACTCGTCTATTCAGCTGCTTTCTCAACAACTTAACTTGAATGTCCAATAGGCATTTTATATTTAGCATGTTAATATAGGTAACTTGATCTGTGCCTCTAAACCTTGCTCCACCACCAGACATCTCCACTTTAATTCTGTTTCTACCATGCATTGTTCAAGCCAAAACCTTTGGGCTCCCCCTTTACTCCTCTCTATTTATCACTCCTCATATTCAATCCAACAACAAATTGTACTATGTTTAAGCTTCAAAGTACATATCCAGTGTAATAATTGGTATCACCAACATTTGTACCTCTCAGTTCCAAGTCATCATCATTCCTTACCTGGACTACTATATTAGGTTCCCAAATGAACTCTCTAACTACATTCTTGATTCCCTGTAGTACAGTCTCCACAGAGTATCTGGAATAGTCCTTAAACATAAATCAGACATGTAACTCCTCTGCTTCAAACATCCAAAAGGTTTCACATCACATTTAGAATAAAAATGGCCTACAGGTTCAATGTGATTGGATCCCTGGCTGCATCTTCAAAGAAATCTCTAACCCACTCTCCCTTTGTTCATTATGCTTCAACTACATTGTTCTTCATTCTATTCTTAGACAAGAATGCTTATTTCTGCATCAGAGCCCTTGCATTTTCTCTGCCTAGAATATTCTTTTTCCAGACTTCTGTGTGACTGCTCCCTTTTCATTAGTCAGGTCTGAGTTCAAATATCATAAACTCAGAACACTCTTTCCTGATTCCTCTAATGGAAATACCACTATCCCCTCCACGATATTATTTAATCCACTGCACTTTACTATTATTAGAGCAAATATTGCTATCTAAAGTTATTATATACATGTGTGTCTGTATTTGTTTTTTCTGCCAGTCCCCTTTTAATGCACTTCATAAGAGAAGCCACCCTTCTTATCCCTTTACTCCCCTGATTTGCCAGTGCCTAGGTCGGTGCTTCGCACATAATAGGGCTCATTAAATATTTTTTTAGCTGTTGAATGATTTTTTCCTATGTAATCGGTTTTCATTTATCCAAAGTAGTTAACTGAATCTTGCATGAGAGTACAAAGACTTCTTTTTAAACTACCAATCATAAATTAATTTATACGTTAAACTAATTTACAAATAATAAAACTTATTAAGATATTTTGAGTGGGTATTCAAGAATTTGAGGACAATGCCAACTGACAGACTCCATTCTGATAATTCCATGCATAGCTTATCACATTATAACTAGGAAATCATTAACATGTTTTAGTCTAGCAGAAGAAAAATAAATAAGTAAATAAATAAGTAAATAAATAAAATTAACAGGCACAATATAAGATGCTTAGGTAATATAAGATGATTGTGTGCATAGCTACATGATCTGCCATTAGTCACTGTTTTTCCTGTTGACAACTTAGTGGGAAGGACTTCTTGGTAAAGGACTAGAGTGCAAGCCGAGTAATCAGGAAACATCAGGGATTCACAAACACTCATACCCCATGAGGGTATTGACAATACCATTAATAAACCACAGTGTGAAATTAATGCACTGCCTTGTGGCGACAATGATCCCCTGAGACCCACCTGCGGTGGCATCTTTGCTATGACTCATTGTCAGAAATTGTTAGGAGGAAAAAAACCTTGAAAATTGGACTAAAACTTTATGAATAACATAATGTTTACATGAGTTGGGAGAGAAGTTTTTTGGTTTTTTTTTTTGCGGTACGCGGGCCTGTCACTGTCGCGGCCTCTCCCACCTCGGGGCACAGGCTCCGGATGCGCAGGCCCAGCGGCCATGGCCCACGGGCCCAGCCGCTCCGCGGCATGTGGGATCTTCCCGGACCGGGGCACGAACCCGCGTCCCCTGCATCGGCAGGCGAACTCCCAAACACTGCGCCACCAGGGAAGCCCTGAGAGAGAAGTATTTTGCTTTTGTTTCAGAGTTGAGAAATTAACTATTTAAGTTAGTAATGAAACTGATGTCATTGAAAATGCTTGACACAAATGGTTGCCCAGTATGTCAGCCGATTAATAAGACTATTCAGTTTAAACACCAGTAAGCTATTGAGCAGCTATAATGAACCAGACATGGGGAAAATACGAAGAAAGAAAGAAGACTGAAGGGAGGGAGAAAGGGATCAAGGAAGGAGAGAAGGAGAGAAAAAAGGAAAGATTGAAGGAAGGAAACCTCCTTTAAATCATGGAGATCACAAATTAGTGATAGTACACACAAGTCAACACCTGACTATACCCTGCCCAACTCTAATTAGAAGTAACTGCATTAATAGGCATACAAACGAAGCATCACAAGCAGTTGTATGAAAAACTGATTCATTATTCAGACGGAAGGGAGGACTGGATAAAGTGTCAGGAAGTAATTAATACCAGAATGTGTCCTTGAAGAATAAGTAGGATTTAAAGAGAAAAAAGAGATGGTACACAAACATTTCTTTTTAGTGTTTGAATAACTGATAGATATTATGGTGGTAGTTTCCATAGAACTAAATAGAGAGGTAGTCCACAGTCCTATATATTATTGCAAAACATGGTTATATATAACGCCATACCTGATTATAATCAGTGTTTACTTTTTACTGATTTGAGTTGTAAACTCAGTATTTTTATTAAAATAATTATTCTCCAAGGAAAGACTGTTGCTAAATTTTTATATTATATTCACAAGAAAGTTGCATGATGCTGCTTGCATCTTTCAGGCTCTTTCTCTTTACTTCAGCCAACTTGCCAGTAGCCCCATAGACGTGTACCAATACACAGGGAAATAAGTTACCTATTCTGCGCCCTGACTCCTAGTTTACTTCAAATCAGTTTATTGGATTTAAATCATACAGTAACCATAAATTTTAAATTGCACTAAAAATATTGGTAATCTTGTTCTATGTGAACACTAGATTTTTCATGGGTAAATATGTGACAGGCAGTTGGTGGCTACAATTTGGATAATTCAATAAGTAGGACAAGCAATTATCATGAGAATGGTAAGACTTCTCAAGAGAAAGAACATGTGATATGATTAACAAGAAGAGAGGTGCTCAACCTCTAGAGTATGTGGACAAGAGGGGAAATATAATCCAGAAATGTAAAGGAAGAAAAGGAGTAGAAAAGTAACTCCAGGTCAAGTAGCACTGGATTGTGAAACCAAAGAGAGGAAGAAGTTTCAAGTAGAAAGGGCTCCAGAGAGTCAAAGGGAAAAAGGACAAAAATTGCAAAGAAAAAAGTCAATATTTATTTACTTTGACAAAGCAGTTTTTGGAAGAAGAGTAGAAAGGAAGATGACTTTTAAAAAGTAAGGAATTGGTGAAAAAGTGGAAGTATAAATTGTGTTTCATAATGGATGTTTGAAAGTGAATAAAAAGGAATAAATATGATGTAATGGGCAGGGACAGGAGCAAATCAAGACGGTTATATTTTTTAAGATGTTGAGACCTCTGCAAATTTGAAGATTCAGGAAAGAAGGGGATACAAAGAGAAAAACTGAAATGCTGACAAGGATTCTGAGAGCAAGTCCACTCAAGCGTCTTGAAGAGGAGGGTCTAAGATGCAATGAAGGACACTGAATATGAGACTTAGTCATGAGGATGTCTTATAAAAGCCACAGAATCTTGCAAAATTCTAGTTGTAATCTCATCTATAGTTCTCAACTACCTTTTTCACATAGTATTTGACACCATGATGAATTTCCAATTTCCAACTCTGTTCCAACATACTCTCTTCCTTTTATTAAGTGATGTAGGCCTCTTCATTAAAGGGGTCTCTCAATCCAGCTCTAGATTAGAAAAAAAAATCTTATGTGTAAAGAAATAGCCTCTTTGGGACTTCCCTGGTGGTCCAGTGGTAAAGAATCCACCTTCCAATACAGGGGACACAGGTTCGATCCCTGGTCGGGGAACTAAGATCCCACATGTCGTGGAGCAACTAAGACAACGTGCCACAACTACTGAGCCCATGCACCTCAACTAGAGAGCGCTCGGGCTGCAAACTACAAAGGCCACGTGCTCTGGAGCCCACGCACCACAACTACAGAGCCCACACGCTCTGGAGGCCGAGTGCCACAACTAGAGAAGAGAAAACCCACACGCCACAACTAGAGAGAAGCCCACACGCTGCAAAGAAGAGCCCTCATGCCACAACAAAAGATCCTGCATGCTTCAACGAAGATCCCACCTGCCGCAACTAAGACCCGACACAGCCAAAAAAATAAAAATTAATTAATTAATTATTTTAAAAAAGAAGTAGCCTCTTCCAGGACCTTCTAAGAGTCAAGTGGGAAATTTATATCATGAGGTACTCCTGACGGAGTGGACCCATATCATCATTCCTCCTTCACCCATCTTTCTTATACACACTTCTTTCTGAGTGCTTTTCAGAACATCAGGAAGGCTCAAGAAGGAAAATGGTGAGGGTGATGTGACAAAAGTGAGATGCAAACATGATGAAAGATCAAGAAGGTGTGAAATTTTGGTTTAATGCTGAGAGTGTCACTGAAGTGACTGTTCATAGAACACCAGCACAGCATCTAGAGAAGCCAGGAGAAAGGTAATAGGCTTGGTTTGTGTAAGTAAATCAGTGGTTTAATCATTGAAACTGTAGCAATTCTCAGGACTTTGGGGGTTTTGATTCTTATTAAATGGATGAAAAAAAGTGAAGAGTAAGGAAGGTGCCATGAAACATAGGGCTGAGGGAGTGAGTTCCAAGTTTAAGAACTCAAAAGCAGAAAACTGCCTTACTTAAAATGCGTTTGTCCAGCCTGTGGTCGAGCTTGTGTCTTACTGAATTTAATTAATACAAATCAAGTATGGTGAAGTCAAGTGGCATCAATAGAGTTGTTCCTCAGCATAATGTCACTTGTTCGACTTACCTTCCACATAGTTTTCAAACCAATTTAATCCAACTTCCCTCCCAATTTCTAAATTAAAGGAGTTAATAAAATATTTTGAGCCCCAGGTTATTGCGATAATGTGAAGCCAACTCTATGAGTGGACTTCTCAGTAATGTAAGGCAACAGAATTCAGATAGATAGAGAGATACTTAGGCAGACAGGCAGACAGACAGAATAGTTAGGATACATACATACATACATGTACTTACACAGTTAGTTTGTATTTGGTTTCTTTTATAACCTGAAAGTCTAGAATCCTCATTCTAGGATTCATGTCTCCAATGCAAAATCTCTGGAATCCCAAACTAGCATATCTAACATCTCTCCTTGTATATTAGAAAGTCACCATATTTAAAACAGAATTCTTCTCCCCCAAACTGATATTCTCTGTGGACCTTCTCTCAATGAATGCTACAAATAGCCCTCCAGTTGTTTAAGCAGGAGATTTGAAAGTCATATAATCCTCTGTTTCTCTCCATATAGCCAACAAGTCTGAAAATCCCACGATTCCATGCTTCATTATGTCCCAAATTTCTTCACTATTTTCCATCTCCACTATACTATCATCCAAGCTACAGTGACCTGTCTCCTGAATCAGTGCAACTGCATCTTCATTTGCAACTGCATCTTCTACTTTTGCCTCTCATCACTAATTTTTTCAAATTTTAACTAATATATAGAGTGGTGCTTCTAAAATGCAAATCTGATTGTGTCATTGCTTACTTGAAACTCTCTGGTGACTTTCCTTGTCTTTAGGACAAAGGCTAAAATCTTTAAAGTGGCCTGTGGGGTTCCTATGATATGGCTTTTGGGATGCTGTGCCAGTCTCCCTCTCACTCTCTGCCCTGGCCATCTTTCATTTCTGTAAATAAGTCATGCTCCTTCCTATCCTAAGGACTTCAAATAATGGCTTCAAATAGGCTACTTCTTCCTAGGATACTGCTTTACCTGGTTAATTATTACTGGCATATTTCATTACTTGGTTAATTATCACTCATCTTTTGAGCTCAGATTAAACACTGGCTTCAGAGAAGTCTTCTTGGTCCCCAGACAAGGTCAAGTCAGCTTCTCATATTTCTTCATTGTACTTCTTTCCCTTGTTGTAATCAATTTGTAATTAAAAATTATTATGTGATCTTTTTAAAAAAATATTTATTTATTTATTTTTGGCTGTGTTGGGTCTTCGTTTCTGTGCGAGGGCTTTCTCTAGTTGTGGCAAGTGGGGGCCACTCTTCATCGCGGTGCGTGGGCCTCTCACTATCGCTGCCTCTCTTGTTGCAGAGCACAGGCTCCAGATGCGCAGGCTCAGTAGTTGTGGCTCACGGGCCTAGTTGCTCCGCAGCATGTGGGATCTTCCCAGACCAGGGCTCGAACCTATGTCCCCTGCATTGGCAGGCAGATTCTCAACCACTGCGCCACCAGGGAAGCCCCTATTATGTGATCTTGATGTTAATACTTGTGTTTACTGTTATGGCCTCAAATATACCTTTTTTATTATATTGGGTGTTTTGTACATAAGTTCATTGCATAGCATTTAGGAGCTACTAAATCAATATGTAGAATGAATGAAAAAATAAACAAATGAGAAAATTATACAGAGGAAAGAATTAGCCAATTGCTGAAGTATGTTAAAAGCTTGAAAATGAGTGCTGATAGCCAGCAGACTAAAGAAGCAACAATTTGGATGGTGTGGTTCAGATAATGGACAAGTGAGGAGAGGTTCAGTGTGGGCTAGACCAATTAAAAATCCATCATGTTTGTAACCTTAAGTCCACATTCTTCTGTGTGTTGTGATTTTTAATTAGTAAGGATCACAAGTTCATTATCAATACTACATATTAATTCCAATATTTTGAAACATATACAGCATAATTGTCAGTAACTGATTATCTGGAAGTAGCAATAACACTCCATGTATAGTGATAATATGCAACATTAATCTAAAAACTTGCCAACTTTTAGTATTCAATAAAATGAAAGTCTCTATTTTCCAGTTAAACATTTAATGTAGCAAATCAAGCACAAAGACACAGCCTTATGATCAATGATGAATTAACAGCCACATTTCAATTTAACACCGACTTATAACATTTCATGTTTTTGTTTTTGATACAAATAGCACATAATTCAACATAGACTGGTTTCAGCCTTAAAGAGGATTGATTATTTTTTGTAATTAAAAAGTCCAAGGTGGTCAGGGCAGGGTTTGGTATGGTGTGACCAGGACTCTGACTCCATTTCTTAGTGACTCTTCGTGTTTCAGCTCCATACTCAGGAAGGTTTCTCTCTCGTGGTGGAAGAATAACATTCAGCAGCTTTACAATCTCATGTGACATTGTCCAAATGGACAAAGAGAATATATGCATCCCACATTCCCAGCAAAGGTTCTGACTAGGTCAGGATAAATATAAAGTCTAATTATATTGACTAAGGTTATCTAAATCAATAACTGTGGCAACAAGAGAGATTACCCTGATTGACTGAAACCAATCAGCCCACAGCTTTGGAGTTAAAGCATGTGTTTAATACAGGAGAGGACAAGAGTGAATATTGACAGGAAAACACTACCTACTATAAGTCTGGGCTTCTGGATAATGCTGCAAATGTACAATTAAAAAAAGAAAAAACATATACACACACACCTTCTAATCACATAAATGCATATAGTAAAATTAACTTTATTGGACACGATCATAAATAAAAATATGAAATTACAGGTTGTCCACAAATAAAATACTTTTAAAAGTTATTCATTAATTTATACAGCAACTTGTTATCATCTCATTACTCTAACTGCATTTCCACAGATTTTAAGTATGTTTTAAAGCAGTTAGGTAATCAGATTATTTTCATTTCTCAAATATATATTGCTTTTATATAATTTCAGATGAATAATCACTGAGTTCTTTCAACAAAAATGACCATGTCTTGGTCACCATTTGACCACAAACATTAAGTGCTTTGCCTGGCACAAGTAGGTTCTAAATAAATAAATAGGTGAGGGCTCCCCTGGT
The DNA here is from genome assembly GCF_002837175.3 of Physeter macrocephalus. Classification (NCBI taxonomy): domain Eukaryota; kingdom Metazoa; phylum Chordata; class Mammalia; order Artiodactyla; family Physeteridae; genus Physeter; species Physeter macrocephalus. Next base: position 44,690,322 of record NC_041229.1, read on the forward strand.
GGTGCAGTGGTTGAGAGTCCGCCTGCCGATGCAGGGGACCACGGGTTCGTGACCCGGTCTGGGAAGATCCCACATGCCACAGAGCGGCTGGGCCCGTGAGCCATGGCCGCTGAGCCTGCGCGTCCGGAGCCTGTGCTCCTCAATGGGAGAGGCCACAACAGTGAGAGGCCCGCGTATAGAAAAAAAAATAAAATGAATAAAATAAATAAATAGGTGAAATAGGTGTTGATTAAATTAATGAATTTCCACTTTAAAAATAATCACTTTTATTATCTAGCAGCTTGATGGTGATGGAGTACTTGAGTTGAGGATTTCACTGTGTCTAATTCACTTATTTATTCTAAAATTTATCAATTAAATTGAAAAATCTGCTCTCTGAAATACACTATTCTAGGTAATAAGCAATAAAGTAAGTAATATTGATACAAAAGTAATAAAAAGTCATTATTTTTATATTTCTTATAGCATCCTGTGCATATAAATGCAATCACAGAGTTTATAATGTTTAATATGTCATCTATTAATTCAATAAATATTTATACACTGTTTACTATTTGCCAAGAACTAGGATATAAATATAACAAAGATACAATACCTGTCCCCAAGGACAGGTAAGTGTGGGTGGGATGGGGATCAAGGTGGATAAAGAATATGTTATTTGTCATTGTAACTCAAATGATAGCATAGATATATAGTAGGTGCCTAATAAACATTTGTTAAGTTTACATTATAATCATTGAAGACTGAATTAATAATGTCCTTTGGAGAATTTTACAACTCACTCACTTCTTCTGGAAGGGATTAGAGTGGAACTCCAGTCAATCACGATTCTAAAACCAATCAATTAGGAATTAGGGGGATAAAACACTGAATTAGACAGACTGAAGTTTATGTGAGTGTTAAAAATAAAATTCAAGACATTAAGTTTTATGGAATGCTGGTAAATTCCCTAAAGGATAACATGCTTTGACTTTCCTAATGATCCCGGTTGCCAAGTTCTTTGTTATAATTAACCTCAGGGCTTTAATCAAGGGTTCATGAAAACAGAACTGCAGTTCCCAGAACCTGATGTTTCTCTCTCCAAACACTGTTTGATCCTCTTGCATGTGAGGATGTCCAGACCCTCAGTTATGACCAGCTATTCTTTCTGCATTTCCAAACTCAATCCATCCATCCCTGTGTTTAACCTTCACATAGTCACACTGGACTCCCAATTCTTCTGTTGATTCTACAAACATTTATAGAATGCCTATTATGTGCCAAAACCATTACTTGACTCTGTGAGGGATGTGTGAAAATGAGTCCAAGCTCTGACATCTGGGTGACTTGAAAGAAGTCTAGACAGAGCAACTGACTAGGGAAGAAAGAAGATGAGTTTGAGTTTAAGTCTAGAGATTCAGATGACAATGGGACACCTAGATAGAACTACCAGGAAAATAGTTATAATTGTGGGACAGAATCTTTGGAGAGAATTTGGATCTCCATAAATGCAATAGTTAAGATGGAATTCTTAACCACCACTCACACATGCCATAAAAATCTCCATCCTTACACCTGATGGTCCCTTTGCCTGAAAAATCCTTTTTTTCTCAACCTATACAAAACCTATGGATATATCAGTTCAAGTCCTTTCTTTTTAGAGCCTGCTCTGCCTATCCTTATTCCTGTAAATATTCCCTATTGCTAAACTTCTCTTCTAGTGTGTATCATAATACTTGTCATTTGCTTACAGATAGCCTTAGGTTGTTCTAAATTAATTTGTGTACCAAAAGTTTATCAACCAAGAAGACTAATTTTCTTGAAGACAGAAAATATTACTTCCCCTCTGAAACCACCACAGGCCTTAAACCTCAGCCTGTCTTCCAAAATCATTATCCATTTAAATTGCTAGCATATCTCTTTTTTGCTTGTCACAACAAAGTCCTTCTTCTTTAACAAGTGCCACACTCCTTCCTTTTATCCAATACTATGGAGTCCCTGTTTTACTGACAGACAATGGGTTATGTGCTGGGGCTATAGAACTAAAACACCATCCTTAAGAAGTTCACTATTTCTTGAAGAAAAGAAGCATATAGGGAATTCCCTGGTGAATCACTGGTTAGGACTCCGTGCTTCCAATGCATGGGGCACGGGTTCGATCCCTGGTAGGGGAAATAAGATCATGCAAGCCGCACGGCATGGCCAAAAAAAAAAAAAAATATATATATATATATATATATATATATATATATATATAATTGAAATGCAATGCAATGTATGCTAAATTGGAATTAAACACTGGGAGTTTTAAGGTACAAAAATGATTATCTCTTTCAGACTGATCAATCACAAAAGGCTTAGAAGAGAAGGCTCTGAAATGAGGTTAGAAAAATAGGTAGAAATTAATAAAATGAAGGGAAGAAGAGTGTGACTAAGCAATCATGAGTGATTATTAAAACTGGTAGTTGGGAGGATTAATAAGAAACCATGAGGTCTTCTAGGAACTTAATCAAGGCATACAAAAAGAACAGAAGAGGGCTTCCCTGGTGGCACAGTGGTTGAGAGTCCACCTGCCGATGCAGGGGATACGGGTTCGTGCCCCGGTCCAGGAAGATCCCACATGCTGCGGAGCGGCTAGGCCCATGAGCCATGGCCGCTGAGCCTGCACGTCTGGAGCCTGTGCTCCGCAGGGGGAGAGGCGACAACAGTGAGAGGCCCACGTACCGCGAAAAAAAAAAAAAAAAAAAAAAGGAACAGGAGAATGATGAGACATAATATTGAGCAAGGACAATATCATGAAAGATCTTATGTGATGTTAAGGAGTTTGGACTTTATTTAAAGGCAAAGAGAACCAAAGAAAATGTTTACACAGAGATGTAGTATTATTAAGTTTGTGTTTTATAAATCTCACTGATAACAACAAAGGAAGACCTGCACACCTATTCCAAGTGAGAGAGGATGAATTTCTAAATAAACTCATCATGGGAAAAGGAATAGGTTCCCAAGATAATAAGGATGTGGAATCACTATGACTTTGTTTCTGGAAGGAGAAGATCCCTGGTAAGGAAGGGTGACACTGCCCCTCCCTCCCCTAAGGCTCTGATTTAAACAATTAGTGGAATAATGGTAGAATCCATCTAGGGATATACAGCAGAAAAGGCAACCATTTCTGTCAGGGGAAATGATGAGGATTGTAGTTTGGGACAAACTGTATTGGAGGTACCCTTCAGTTGAGCTGTCTCATAGGTGTTGAATACTCTGATTTAGAGCTTGGGAAGAATAACAAGGCTGGATGTAGATATTTAGAAGTAATTAGAAAAAAATAGCAGTTGAAGTTATAGCATGAAATGTAAATGAGAGAGTATATAAAAGTACAGGTAAAAAATACCAAAGACAAAAGAAAATGCGGTATATATATACACACAATGGAATATTATTCAGCTCTAAAAAAAGAATGAGATCTTGCCATTTGCAACAACATGGATGAAACTTGAGGGCATTACGCTAAGTGAAATAAGTCAGACAGAGAAAGACAAATACCATATGACCTCACTTAAATGTGGAATCTAAAAAATAAAAAATTCATAGATACAAAGAACAGACTGGTGGTTACCAGAGGTGGGGGGATGGGGGGGCAAAATGGGTAAAGGGAGTCAAAAGGTACAAACTTCCAGCTATAAAGTAAATAAGTCATGGGGATATAATGTATAGCATGTTGACCATAGTTATAATACTGTATTGCATATTTGAAAGTTGCTAAGAGTGTAGATCTTGAAAGTTCCCATCACACACACAAAAAATTCTGTAACTACATATAGTGATGGATATAACTAGACTTATTGTGGTGATTTCACAAGGTATACAAATATTGAAGCATTATGTTGTACAACTGAAACTAATATAATGTTGTATGTCAATTATATCTCAATTTAAAAAATAAAAAAGACAAAACCCCAGTGAACACTAATACCTAAGGTGCAGGTGTAAGAAGAGAGGCTTGCCCAGAGGATGGAGAAAGCAGGGGGCAGTGAGAAGAGTGCCAGGAAGAGTATGGTACCACAGAAGCCACAGGATAAGAGATTTTCAAGGAGAAAGTGATCAAACATCTAAAATGCAGCAGAGGTCAGTGACCCTCAACACCCCTTCTCCAGCCAAATGCAGCACAGAATGAGTCTCCACTACACTCTAATACTTCTTAGATCCACCATGTAAATGATACGCTGATTCTTCCCTCATACTTCTCTGAATCTTCTCAATGCTTCTTTATAAGGCTATGTGCCTTGTCTTCACATCTGCTTGTTTCAAATGCTGCAACACAGTCCCACAAAGATGCTTGATAATTACACTTTTTTTTAATACTGTGGTATTTCTTGGTCTGAAATTACAGATTAGATATTAAACCATGAACCATTTGGCCCTGTCTACCTCTTCTCTGTTCTCTTATTGTCTGGGTCATATTTTCTAAAGATAAAATATACTTCCCTTAATACCTTTTTCTCTCTTTCTACTTCTGAAACATGACTTTTGCTCTAACTGGATATTCAGGCACACACAGCTAGTACATTTAAACCATTTAGGGACAGTAGCAAACTAGAAAAATGATTTCATTAGCCTAAAAAAAATCTATAATAAATGAATTTGGTAAGATGAGGAAGAAATGAGTCTATTTCTCAGAAATAAATTACTCTTAACTTGCCAGGCTTCTCTAGGGTGACTTTAATAATAGACATGGGTCCAGAGAAGAATGACTGAACTGCCTCAATTCACAGTGTTATTTTGTTGTTGTTGTTGACCCTTCTGTATTGAATTCTGACTAAAATCTTGTACTCCTAATTGCCAATAATTTTACAACTGCAGATCATCATATTGTCCCAACTCTTTGGAACAAATGATTTTGTCTGCCCCTTTCCAAAATGTCCTACAAGGAATAATGTCTCAAATGAGGTGAAAATAACAGGTTCTGTTTTTCTTGTGCAAATGTATGTGCATCCGTGTGTGTGTGCATGCATATAAGTGTGTATGCATGTGTTAGTATGTATATTGATGTGTGTGCATGTGTGTGATTGTTTGTGTAAAATCCCAGCTGCTCTACAGGACAAATACTATTCAGTGCCTTTCTGGTTAGCAGAAAAGACAAGAGGGTCATGTAGCAGGTTAGATAAAAATATTCCGTCCATCAGATGAACATTACACTGTGTTAAAACAACTCAACAAATAAACCACAAGTAACGATGATAACAAACAAAATTACCTCATTATTAAAATGCTGTTCACTGATGCCTGTTCAAGTAAAATTTCTTTACTTTAATCTAACATGGTAATCTACGGGTGCTTAAAAATAATTTTTGAAATGAAATTTAATTGAAAAGAATAGTGCTGCCTGATAGGTAAGGAAAATAAACATCCAATCTATGCTGTCATGTGCATTATGGCACATCCTCAATTCTTCCATCACCTAGAAATCGTAAATCCACTATCCTTCTTTCTGAATAAGCACCCTTTTATCAGCTCTTAATTTCACTTTTACCATCTAGTTTTTGCTTTTACTGTCTCTCATTTTCACTGCTCCTTCATATGCCCTTGCTCTCACAGAATGCCCTTGTTTTATAATTTCTCCATTTCCCCCCAATATCTCAGCCCTTTCCAGGCCAGCCAGACTTTCTTAGTGATCCTACACCATAGTTAATTATTCAAACCACTTTCTCAGCCAAACCCTCAAATCTCTCATAAACCTGATCATTTAGCAAAATCCATTCCATAATCCATCTTCTGCACTCCTATTTCTAAACCATTTACTAGAGAGTAAAACATACAGCACGATTCTGTCGTGATCCACATCAGCTCTGTCTTCTTCCTCACTTCTCCTTCAATCCTTCCTCCACTAAAATCTGGCTTCTGTCCTTACCTGTCCACCAAAACTCCCCAGTCATGCTGCCGGCTCCTAAAAACTGTTTTAAGTCCTGTGCTCTCTGCTGGATCTGACATCGTCGGCTATATTGTTCCTTTTGAAGCTCTTGCCTTTCTTGGCTTTGTGGTAGCACTCCACTCCTCATCACTACTCCCCATAGGTATTCTCTTCCCTCTATACCTTTTCTTTATCAAGTTCCTAAAACAATATCTTCTTCTCCATGTATTCCTTAAGTACTGGTATTATCTGGACTTCTACATTTATCCCTTGCTCGTATTATGCAAAACAGTGTCAGTGGGTGATCATATTTCTTCTAATAGTTCTACCAAGTATTGATTTGTTGATACTTAAATTAAATATCTCAGATCAGATTTCTCTAAGTTTCAGATTACATGTGTAACTATATTCTTGACATAATCCACTTGAATGTCTCACAAATATTTCAAAGTCAACACATCTAAAACTGAACTCCCCTAACACACATTTCTCATTAGTAAATGGTACTGATCACTCAAGTAAGAAAATTCGGTCATTCTAGACTCCTTTTCCTACCTCACACTCCAAAGAATATTGATCAACAACACTGTCTCTTTGAACCTCTAAAAATAGTGTTTCTTACTTTAGTTCATTACTTTTCATCCTATGATGACTTCTCTTTATCAAACCCTCATCAGTCCTCACCTGAGTTACTGCAGTAACCTCCTAATAAGTATACCTGCCTTTCTTTGTTCAAATTTATTTGTATAGAAGAACCATCTAGCAAAACTGTAAATTGAACGTGTCATGTTCATGTTTAAAATTTCTATAGAAACTAAACTGCTGGCCAGAGTATCACCATCAGGATGGAGACACAGGCAGTTCCATACTTCAGTTGTGCTCCAAGAAATCCAACTAGCAACTATCCATAGACAAGACACCAGTGTGAAAATCTCAGAACCTAGGAATGAGCCTAAAGCCCTCCCTCTTCTCCCAGAGCACAGAGACTGAGAAGGACCCCAACAGAAGGTTAAGAGGAGCAGCTACACTCTGATTGCATCACCCCTTCCCCAGGCAGGCACAGTACCACAGTGAGAGGGCTTCCCTAAGCCTACAGCTTCTCCAGTGGGAAAAAAAGAGCTGAAGGTGGACATAGTGCTCCCCCAGTGTTACAGGATACTTTCCAGCAGGTACACTTGGGTCCTGCCTCACAGAGATCATTGGGAAATCTGCGGGACTTGACCACTGAGGATCAGACAGAAACAGAGAAGGACAATGGAGAAGCAACTAGTGCTCAGATCTTGGCATACCACATTCCTCCTTGCATCTGTGCCCCAGTGGAGACCCCAGCCAGTGACTCTGCCCATCTGCAGAGCTGAGCCGGTTGCCCTGCTGGTCAGGGGTCCAGTGAGCAGTTCTGCCTGGCTTGGGTCCAGGGAGCTGTGCTGGCCTTGGAGCTTGTTCGACAGCCCTGCTCCAGCAGGAAAACGGATGTGAAGCCCTGCCTTCAAAGAGTCCAGTCAGTGGCACCATCTGGTTGAGGATCACAGCCTGAGACTCTACTCGACCAGGAGCAATTGCTGAGCCAAGCCCACAGCCCTGCCCAATCTAGAAATCCAACCAGTGGCACTGCACTGCCAGGGAACAGAACCAGAGACCTCACCTGACCAGAGGTGGAAACTGTCAACGAAGAATACTATACTAAGCAAACCGGTCCTTCAGAAATGAAGGAGAGATAAAGACTTTCCAAAGCAAAGAGAAACTAAGGAAGTTCACCACTAGACTTGCCTTATAAGAAATTCTAAAGCGTGTTCTTCAAGTGGAAGCAAAAGAATGCTAATTAACATTTCAAAACATATGAATGTGTAAAATTCACTGGTAATGTCAAATACACAGTCAGATTCTCTAATATTGTAATGATGGTGCATAGTTCACTTACAACTCTAGGTTAAAAGATTTTTTAAAAAACAAAATATTAAAAATATGCAGAAATACAAAGCATTCTAAGAGACTACTACAAGCAACACTATGCCAATAAAATAGACAACCTGGAAGAAATGGACAAATTCTTAGAAAGGTATAACCTTCCAAGACTGAACCAGGAAGAAACAGAAAATATGAACAGACCAATCACAAGTAATGAAATTGAAACTGTGATT
>NC_041229.1:44698956-44700053 GCF_002837175.3 Physeter macrocephalus
GACAAACCCACAGCAAACATCATTCTCAATGGTGAAAAACTGAAAGCATTTCCTCTAAGATCAGGAACAAGACAAGGATGTCCACTCTCACCACTATTATTCAACATAGTTTTGGAAGTCCTAGCCTCGGCAATCAGAGAAGAAAAAGAAATAAAAGGAATACAAACTGGAAAAGAAGAAGTAAAACCGTCACTGTCTGCAGATGACATGATACTATACATAGAGAATGCTAAAAACGCCGCCAGAAAACTACTAGAGCTAATCAATGAATTTGGTAAAGTTGCAGGATACAAAATTAATGCACAGAAATCTCTTGCATTCCTATACACTAATGATGAAAAATCTGGAAGAAAAATTATGGAAACACTCCCATTTACCATTGCAACAAAAAGAGTAAAATACCTAGGAATAAACCTACCTAGGGAGACAAAAGACCTGTCCTGTATGCAGAAAACTATAAGACACTGATAAAAGAAGTTAAAGATGATACAAACAGATGGATGTTCTTGGATTGGAAGAATCAATATTGTGAAAATTACTATACTACCCAAAGCAATCTACAGATTCAATGCAATCCCTATCAAATTACCAATGGCATTTTTTATGGAACTAAAACAAATCATCTTAAAATTTGTATGGAGACACAAAAGACCCCGAATAGCCAAAGCAGTCTTGAGGGAAAAAAACGGAGCTGGCAGAATCAGACTCCCTGACTTCAGACTATACTACAAAGCTACAGTAATCAAGACAGTATGGTACTGGCACAAAAACAGAAACACAGATCAATGGAACAAGATAGAAAGCCCAGAGATAAACCCACGCACCTATGGTCAACAAATCTACAACAAAGGAGGCAAGGATATACAATGGAGAAAAGACAGTCCCTTCAATAAGTGATGCTGGGAAAACTGGCCAGCTAAAAAAGAATGTAAAAGAATAAAAGAGTAAATGTAAAAGAATAAAATTAGAACACTCCCTAACACCATACACAAAAATAAACTCAAAATGGATTCAAGACCTAAATGTAAGACCGGACACCATAAACCTCTTAGAGGAAAACATAGGAAGAACACTCTTTGACATAAATCACAGCAAGA
>NC_041229.1:44700278-44722487 GCF_002837175.3 Physeter macrocephalus
AATCAACGGACAAAGGATTAATCTCCAAAATATATAAACAGCTCATGCAGCTCAATATTAAAGAAACAAACAACCCAATCCAAAAATGGGCAGAAGACCTAAATAGACATTTCTCCAAAGAAGACATACAGATGGCCAAGAAGCACATGAAAAGCTGCTCAACGTCACTAATTATTAGAGAAATGCAAATCAAAACTACAATGAGGTATCACCTCACACCAGTTAGAATGGACATCCTCAGAAAATCTACAAACAACAAATGCTGGAGAGGGTGTGGAGAAAAGGGAACCCTCTTGCACTGTTGGTGGGAATGTAAATTGATACAGCCACTATGGAGAACAGCATGGAGCTTCCTTAAAAAAGTAAAAATAGAATTACCGTATGATCCAGCAATCCCACTACTGGGCATATACGCAGAGAAAATCATAATTTAAAAAGACACATGCACCCCAATATTCACTGCAGCACTATTTGCAATAGCCAGGTTATGGAAGCAACCTAAATGCCCATCGACAGATGAATGGATAAAGAATTTGTGGTACATATATACAATGGAATATTACTCAGCCATAAAAAGGAACGAAATTGAGTCACTTGTTGAGACATGGATGGATCTAGAGACTGTCATACAGAGTGAAGTAAGTCAGAAAGAGAAAAACAAATATCGTATATTAACGCATGTATGTGGAACCTAGAAAAATAGTACAGATGAACCGGTTTGCAGGGCAGAAGTTGAGACACAGATGTAGAGAACAAATGTATGGACACCAAGGGGGGAAAACCACGGTGGGGTGAGGATGGTGGTGTGCTGAGGATGGTGGTGTGCTGAATTGGGCGACTGGGATTGACATGTCTACTCTGTTATGTATAAAATTGATGACTAATAAGAACCTACAGTATAAAAAAACAAACAAACAAAAAAACAACTAATACTAAACTTTCTTTGGGTTATTTGTATGGAAATATGTTAATATAAATGTTTCAGACATTCAATGAAATTTCTAAAAATCTTATATGTTCTGGTATAATGTTATAAGTCATAATTCTAGTTATTACTTTAAAATGTATATCTCAGAAATAACTAAATTTCCTTGTCAATTGCATTATTATGAACTTTCATCAAATCTTTAACTGTGGTCATTTTTAAGTCTTTTGTCATTTACAGACAGTTCTGGGTGTACTCTGATGCTTTTGCAAAAATGTTCCTATAAAAGTGTTTCATCTTCAAGGAATTCATGGACAGGTACAGGTTTCTGGTAACTGACTATACTGCTGAACTGAATGAATAAGCATTTTCAGAACTCTAATGGAAAACTGATGAATTCATAAAAGTGCTAACAAAAGATCAAGCTGAAAGAAAAAATTACATAGGACTGAGTGAACTGATGAGGATGATTATAATTTTTGCGACTTTCTGTTTGAATAAAAAAAAAAATCCCCCCCAAAAATAAATAATGGCCACTGAGCCTGCGCATCCGGAGCCTGTGCTCCGCAATGGGAGAGGCCATAACAGTGAGAGGCCCACATACCTCAAAAAAAAAAAAAAAATGTTCCTGTAAAAGGGTTTCATCTTCAAGGAATTCATGGAAAAGACTCTGACAAGTTCAGGTTTCTGGTAACTGACTATACTGCTGAACTGAATGAATAAGCATTTTCAGAACTCTAGTGGAAAACTGATGAATTCATAAAAGTGCTAACAAAAGATCAAGATAAAAAAAAATTAATTACATGGGACTGAGTGAACTGATGAGGATGATTATAATTTTTGTGACTTTCTGTCTGAATAATAAAAAAAAATATCCCACAAGGACTCAGAAGCAAAAAATATACAAATCAATTTTCACTGCAAAGTAAAGGAGCTGTTACAGTGGAGGATTATTGGACTGAATGTCCATATTATGACATAGTATGAGCGTGTTTCATGTTTGGTAATTGCAATCATTGTTGCTTTTGTTGTGCTCAACCATTTACAATGCTTGGTGACAGTTTATTTATCTCTTGTAAAAACAAAATACAGAGTGTGTGTGTGTGTGTGTGTGTGTGTGTGTGTGTGTGTGTGTGTGTGTGTGTGTGTGTGGAAAAAAATTAATAAAAATATAAAGAACTGCTACTTAACAGAAAAAAAAATAACCGTAACTACAATGATCTGACATTGGATACATAATAGAAAAATATGGAAATTGTAACATCAATAACCTAAAATGTGAAGGGGAAGAAGTAAAAGTCTAAAATTTCTGTATGCTATTGAAGGTAAGTTGTTATCAGCTTAAAATAGGGTGTTACAAATGTAAGATATTTTATGTAAGTCTCATGGTAGCCACCAAGGAAAAACCTGGAGTAGATACACAAAAGATTATGCTAAAGGAGTCAAAGCATATCACTACAAAAGGTGATCAAATGACAAAGGAAGATAGCAAGAGAAGAAGCAAGGAACAGAGATCCAATGATATGCTGCCTATAAAGGACTCACTTTTGTTTTAAGAACATGCATAAACTGAGAGTGAAGGAATGGAAAAAGGTATTTCAAGCAAATGGTAACCAAAAGAAAGTGGGGACAGCTGTAGTTATATCAGACAAAATAGACTCTAAGTTAAAAAAGGACAAAGAAGGTCCTTATATAATTTTTTTAAAAAAGATCAAACAGGAAGATATAACAATTTTTAATATTTATGCACCCAACATGTATTATGCACCTAAATAGATAAAGCAAATACTAACTGAACTCAAAGAAAAAATAAACATCAAAACATTAATAGTTGGGGACTTTAATACCCCACTCTTAACAATGACTAGGTCATCCAGATAGAAAATCAATCAGGAAACAGAGGATGTGAACAACACTATAGATCAAATGGTCCTAACAGACACATATAGAACATTCCTTCCAACAGCTGCATATTAGACATTTTTCTCTAGTGTACACAGAACATTTTCTAGGATAGGTCATAGGTTAGGCCACAAAAAAGTCTCAACAAATTCAAGACAATAGAAGTTATATCAGTTATCTTCACATACGGCAATGAAATGAAACAAGAAATCCATAACAGTAAGAAAGCTGGAACACATTCATCAAAAGGAACCAATATCTTAACTTCTAACACTATAGGTTAGTATTGTCCTCTTTTAACTTTATATAAATGGAATAAGTTTTTCTCCTTTGTTTATATTTTTCACTCAATTTTATGATTATGTGTTTTACTTCACATAGCAGTAGTTTGTACATTTTCACTGCTATCTAGTATTGCATTATAAGAATAAATCACAACTTATTATCCTTTTTGCTGGTGATGAGCATTTTTGTTGTTTATAATATAGGCCTATTGCAGATAGGGCTAACATAAACATTCTTCTACATGCCTTTAGTGCAGCGGTCCCCAACATTTATGGCACCAGGGAATGGTTTCATGGTAGACAATTTTTCCACAGACGGGGGTGGGGGATGGTTCAGGCGATAATGCGAGCGATGGGGAGCGGCAGATGAAGCTTTGCTCACTCACCTCCTGCTGTGTGGCCCACTTCCTAATAGGCCGTGGACCACTACCGGTCCATGGCCCGGGGGTTAGGGACCCCTGCTTTACTGTATCTGTGATAGCATTTCTACTGGGGACATATCTAAGGGTGGAATTGCTCCATCATAGTGTCTGCTTATATTCACTTGTCATAGACACTGCCAAATAGTAGGTTACACCAGGCTATACATGTCTATCAATGTTTGAGAACTGCAGTTGCTCCAGCTTTTATTCTATACTGTGTCAGTCTTTTTTACTTTAGCCATTCTTGTTTGTGTGTAATGCTATTCATAGTGGTTTTACTTTGTGTTGCTGTAATGAATAAAGTTGAGCATTCTTTTTTATCTATTGGCCATTTCAATCCTATTTTGCAAAGTGTAAAGTGTTCAAACTTCTTGACCCTTTTTCTCTATAGGGCTTCTTTTTAATATTAATTCATAGAAATTCTTCATATATTCTAGATATGATTCCTTTCCAAATTATCTATCTACCTACCTACCTATCCATCTATCATCTGTATATCCACCTACACACACACACACACACACACACACACACACACACACACACAAACACACACACCATGTAGAGATCTCCTAAGTAGTGGTGTCTTTTGATAAAAATAAGTTATCAATTTTATTATAAATACATTTAACAATCTTGATTTTTATGATTAGTCCTTTATATGTCCTGTTTGAGAAATCTTTCTTATCCTAAGATAATGAAGATATTCTCCTTCTGTTATATCTAGAAGCTTTTTGTTATCATCTAAAAGCTTTATTGTATAATCAGCAACATTTAGATCTACAGTCTACCTAGAATTGATTTTTATGAGTGTTGTGGATTAAGTATCAATGTATTTTTCCAAAAAATATAAATTTACCCAGAATCATTTTTTTTCAGAATAATTTATTTAATAGAACTAACTGTTTTCCCTACTTCTCTGCAGTGTCGCTTTTGTCAAAAATCAAGTCTCTATATACATGTAGGATTCCATTCCATTAGTCTATTTATCTCTACAAATTGTATATCGTTGTAACTTCATAATGTCTTACTATCTAATATTGTATTTCCCCAGCTTTGTTCTTTACCAGTATCATCTTGGCTATATTTGGTCCTTTACATTTCCATACAAATTTTATAATTTGTTTATAAATATCCTCCACATCTCACCCTCCACCCCCCAAAAAAAAACCTGCTGGAATTTTGATTCAGATTACCTTGAATCTATAGATCAATTTCAGGAAAATTAACAACTTTACATTATTGACTCCTCCAGTTTATGAGTGTGGCACTTCCTTTATTAATTTAAGTCTTCCATAATTCCTCTTACATGTATGGAGAAATCTTACATATCTTCCTTAGATTTATTTCTAACTATTAGGTGGTTTTTAAATAGTATATTTAAAATACTATTTTCTAATTGTTTGTTCCAGATATATAGAAATTAATTTATTTATGTAGGCTGAACTAGTGTCCACCAAACTTATTAAATTCATTTACTACTAATTGTAATAATCTGTATTTTAGATATAATTTCAGATTTTCTATGTAAACAATCAAATTGTCCTTGAATAATGATAATTTACTCCTTCTATTTCCTTATTGAATTGGTTAGAACATTCAATAAAATATTGAAGAAAAGTGGTAAGAGAAGATATCCTTTGCTTGTGGAAGAAATCTTTCAACATTTCATTGTTGTGTATGATCTTTACTATAAAACTCTCGCACAGATTAAGGAAGTTCTCTTTCTTAGCTAGTTTGCTACGGACTTTTTATCTGAATGATGTTGAATCTGTCATATTTTCCTCCATTACTCTGATAATGTGGTAAACTGGTTGATTTTAGAATGTTAAACTTCATATTTTCTTTATCCATTCATCTATTGATGGACATTAATGGATGTTGTTTTCACATTGTGGCTTTTGTAAATAATACTATAATGAATATGGGGGTACATATCTCTCTCTGACAACCTGATTTTAATTATTTTGGATAAATACCCAGAAGTGGGATTGCTTTATCATATGGTAATATATTTTAATTATTTTAGGAAACTCCGAGCTATTTTCAATGGTATATATGGCAATATATGACAACATGGATGAACTTTGAAAACATTATGCTAAGTGAAATAAACCAATCACAGAAGGACAAATGCTGCATGATTCCATTTATATGAAGTGTCTAAAACAGTCAAATTCATAGAAGTAGAAAGTAAAATGGTTAATTGCCAGGGGCTGAGGAAAGGGAAAAATGGGGAGTTACTGCTCAATGGGTACAAAGTTTCAGTTATGAAAGAATAAGTTCTTGAGCCTCATGTGCTGCTTTTGATCCAACTTCTTAGCCTTGCATCCTTGACTTTCAGTGAATTTGTCACATACCTCAAGGGAAAGTCTTACCTCAGTATATTTTTTTTTCTCCCCAGGACCTTGGCCACTTGAGTCCCAGCTGCCTAGATAGCATTCTGATAGCTTAAATAGATTTTTTTTAAAGTTTATCCAGCCCTTCTAAGTTGTCTTCAGAGGAAGGTTTGTCTAATCTATCATAGCTAGAAATGGAAGTAGCTGTTCAGTTTCTAATATGTGATTTACAGTTTCAGTCTATTTGGATTAATTATTGGGCATGTTGCAACTAAATTTTTCAGGCTTTCAGGTTCTGACTTTTGTCTGGATTCTTACATAATGACTATTTCTAAAACTTAATCTCACACCCTGAACAATTTTTTTTTTTTTTTTTTTTTTTGGCGATACGCGGGTCTCTCACTGTTGTGACCTCTCCCGCTGCGGAGCAGAGGCTCCGGACGCACAGGCTCAGCGGCCATGTCTCACGGGCCCAGCCGCTCCGCGGCATGTGGGATCTTCCTGGAGCGGGGCACGAACCCGTGTCCCCTGAATCGGCAGGCGGACTCCCAACCACGGCGCCACCAGGGAAGCCCACCCCGAACAATTTTTGATTATTTATTGGTCTTCTAACAGCTTGTAAATGTTCATTTGTAAACCATATCTGATAGATGTGAGAAGTTAACAATAGACTTGGTTTCAGTGGGTGTCATGGGGATAATTTGTCAAGGAAGAACAAGTTGCCTCAAAGTGAAATGCGAAGAGAGTTCATTCTGTGTTTATGTACAGATATCAATGTCTCTTGAGCATCTTCTAATAGCTCTTTATCTTGTCAGTAGAGAGACTCTTAATAACTTTGCCAGTGTATTCTAACACTACAAAGATGGGCATTTATCAGAAGATGAATGCAATGGTTTAAGACAATTCTTTGTTTATAGTCTCAGAAAGGAAAAAAAAGAAAATAATTCGAAGGGGTGTGTGCGTGTGTGTGTAACAGAAATTAAAATAAATCGTCTCTCTGCAGTTTCATGGACAAAGTCAGATAAGTTTGGACACAGATTTGGATCAAAGACCACACTGATAGGTTGCACTGGTTCAGTTTTGGTTTCTAGATTTAGGTAGACTGAGTTTGAATCCTGTTTAACTCAGGGTTATTTCCTACTTTTCAAGCTGAAGATTCCTAAAGTGAAATGTGAAAATGTTAAAAAAAATATATATATATATAGAGAGAGAGATATGTGGATATAAATATATATACACATATATATCGGCAGAGAGTAAGCGTGTGTATGTGTGTGTGTGTGTGTGTGTATATATAGGTATATACACACACGGTGCCTAGAACAATGCCTGGCAGACAGCAAACCCTAAATACATGATGACTGTTATCACTCTAAGTTTTCATTTGCCCGGCTCTAATGTGGGTAGGCAATGCCAGTTTTTCTTCTCTTTATTGCTCATATGCAGTACTCTGTAGGGAAATTGGCATGTACAGTGTCAGCCACTGGATTTGGCTAAATGAAAAGAACAGTATCAAATACTGGAGGACGTTTAGGAAAGTGTAAGAAAAACATAACAGATCTGAAATTATGAACTCCCTGGTGACCTGTTATAAGGGGTAAGGGAAGAAAACAGATTGGACACTGGGAGTTATATTCACTAACATTATCATAAAGTCTGCCTTACTGCTTGAAATTTAATAGAATAAATTATGGATTGATTATAATAAATAATAAATAATTATTGACTATTATTGACTATAATAAATAATTATTGACTATTTGGCTGAACATTGTGCTCAGTTTAACAGCATAAAAGAAGAAATTAGTGCAATTCAGTGGGAAGGAGTTTGCAGGCTGAAAACTATTAGGTTATCCTAAGTAAGGAAGCTTCCAGAGAAAACATAAAAAAGGTTATGTAAAGCGGTGGATACAATAGCTTACTCATAACATGCTTTCTCTATTTAACTGAATCATTTAGCTCACTATATTGCACATTTTACACAATTGCCACAATTTCTGCATTTCTCCAAATGGCTATAATATGACAAGAGAAACAACAGATTGTGTAATTCTCAAAATAATCTATTTACGGGCTTCCCTGGTGGCGCAGTGGTTGAGAATCTGCCTGCCAATGCGGGGGACACGGGTTCGAGCCCTGGTCTGGGAAGATCCCACATGCGGCAGAGCAACTGGGCCCGTGAGCCACAACTACTGAGCCTGCGCGTCTGGAGCCTGTGCTCCACAACAAGAGAGGGCGCGATAGTGAGAGGCCCGCGCACCGCGATGAAGAGTGGCCCCCGCTCGTCACAACTAGAGAAAGCCCTCGCACAGAAACGAAGACCCAACACAGCCAAAAATAAATAAATAAATAAATAAATTTATTTAAAAAATAATAATCTATTTACAATGATTTTTCTCAGCTTCTTTCTCTGTGAAGGATGTGTTTGGTAAGGAAGCATCCCTGGAGGGACAAGACTTTAAACCAGAGGGGGAAATGACTAGCTCAATTTAAAGCCTAAATTGAGACAGGATGGACGTTCCAAGTATTCTAATATGTGTAATACTCTCCGTTACTTTCTGTGATCCCAAAGTCTTTGGAAGTTTGTCTGCTCTGACCAAACCCAGAATTAGGTCAGACCCCCCTAAGATTATATCACTTCTCTTCTGATATTAACATGCTTTGGCCTTCCAAGTGAGGAAATGTAGAAAAGAGGTGGTGAGTGAGTAATAACTTTCTATTGCTGCGTAACAAATTACCACAAATTTAGCAACTTAAAACAATATTCGTTTATTATCTCATACTTTCTGGAGGTCAGGAGTCCATGTATATAGCATAATTGGGTTCTCCACTCAGGGTTAAACAGGCTGAAATCAAGGTGTATTCCTTTCTGGAGGCTTTGTGGAAGAATCTGCTTCCAAGCTCATTCAAGCTTTGGTGGAATTCAGTTCCTTTAGATGTAGGCCTGAGTCCCCATTTCCTTGCTGGTATCGCCCAGGGGCACACTCAGCTCCTCAAGGCCACCTGCACTCCTTACTATACAGCTCCCTCCATCTTCAAAGCCAGCAATGGAGCATCTCCTCCAGCTCTCTCATGCCAAATCCTTCTCACGTTTGAATCTCTTTTGTCAGGAAGAGGTGGTCACTTTTCAGGGACTCACCTGATTAGGTCAGACCCTTACGAATTATCTCCCTATTTCAACGTCAGTTTCCTTGGGATCTTAATTATAGTTTCAAAATCCCTTCCCAGCAGTTCTGATCTAGATTAGTGTTTGGTTGAAAAAGTAGGAGAAGGTGTGAATATACCAGAGCATGAGAGTCTTGCCCATGTATTCCCAGCCCGACATACTGCTCCCTCTCCTCCATCACACGCCTCTTAAATAAGATCCCCTTAACAAACATTTCTCACTGCTGTCGTCACTGTATGTCATTATTTTGGAGGCTCCATGAAGTATGGAAAGTACTGGAGTGTTGGAGCTAGAAAGATCTGGGTTGAAATCCCCTCTATGCTAGCTGTGGGATTTTGAGTAGGTTATTTAATTCCTCAGAGCCTCAATTTCTTCAATGGTAAAAACTAGGGCTAATAATAATTATCTCTAAGGCCTGTAGAGAATCAGGAAAGCAATATAATGGAAATCACCTGACTTACACAAGACAGCAAACTTTAGATTCCTGACTTTTCTTCCTTCCTTTGAATGTTCTGATATAGCTCCTCCAGTTCAACACACCTACTTATCCTCAGACATGGAAAAAATTAAGATTTACAAGCCCTGGAGATAAAGTGATTTTCAGTAAATATCCTAACAATTTTCTCAAAAATTCTACATTGTATTTCATTTTGGAATTAATTCATTAGTGTTGACTGGTGTACATACATAAGAACTTTTATTTAAAAGCTCAATATCCTTCTTTGTTTTCACTATTTTTTTAGAGATTCTAAGACCTTCTACTCCCCCAGGGGAGGAAAAAAAAAGGAATATTATATGAAGACAGCCAAGCAGTCAGTAGACAGACTCCCACTATTAGGGAAAGAAATCCCAAAATACCTGTTAGAATGCTACTGGTAAGAGATTTGGCAGGGTGATAACTATGATTACATGTGCATAGAACAGCAGTTTCCATAATAATTGTGTGGGTTGTGAACAGATTTTGAAAAAAAATGCTGGGATGCAGCCTAATGAATGTACTCATTAACCTTAATAGCATCAGGTAGAAAAGGGAGAGGACCATTTTGGAGGGGGGAATGAATTCAGCCTTTCAGAGTCATTTTATAAGGCACATCAAACAGTGCTGCTTTCTCAATTAAAAATGAATATATGCAGTTAGGACTTCCCTGGTGGCGCAGTGGTTAAGAATCCGCTTGCCAATTCAGGGGACACGGGTTCGAGCCCTGGTCCAGGAAGATCCCACAGGCCGCGGGCTTAGTTGCCTAAGCCCATGCACCACAATTGCTGAGCCCACGTGCCGCAACAAGAGAAGCCACCGCAATGAGTAGCCCGCACATGGCAAAGAAGAGTAGCCCCTGCTCGCTGCAACGAGAGAAAGCCTGTGCGCAGCAACAAAAACCCAACACAGCCCAAAAATAAATTAAAAAAAAAAAAAGAATATATGCAGTTATCAGAATTCTCTAAGATTTGAAATTTGCCTTTTAAAGTCTAATTTTCTAATAAGTTATATTAAACATTTAAGTCCTTAGTATGTTCAAGGCATTATAATAAATATAAGGATGAGATGTCCAAAACATAAAATTTACAGACAATTCAGGGAAAACAAATAAATGTACTTAACTTTAATATGATGACAAATGCAAAACTAAAAGCATCAAAATGTTACCTCTATGAGAGCAGAAATCTTGTCTTCTTGTTCACCACTCTACTCCCACATAACTAACAAGTTATTAGTTATTAGTTACCCAATACTTGTTCAATGAATAAGAAAGAAATGTCATGTATTTGAGGAATGAGAATCAAGTGCAACGTCTCCAGTACACAACATATGTGTGATAGTCTTAGCAGTACCAATACCATCACGCTAAGCGGGACTAAAGATTTCAGTGATCAAGAATAATTGTGGGCTTCCCTGGTGGCGCAGTGGTTGAGAGTCCGCCTGCCGATACAGGGGACGCGGGTTCGTGCGCCGGTCCGGGAAGATCCCACATGCCGCGGAGCAGCTGGGCCCGTGAGCCATGGCCGCTGAGCCTGCGCGACCGGAGCCTGTGCTCCGCAACGGGAGAGGCCACAACAGGGAGAGGCCCGCGTATCGCAAAAAAAAAAAAAAAAAAAAAAGAATAATTGTATGTGCCTGGCATACCCACGTCCCCCGCCCCTACCTCCCCAATGCATAAACTCACACCTCCTGACACAAATTTAACGACTGCTAACTGCTAGGAATAGTCATTCTGATGCCTACATTTTTGGTCTGGTATTGCTCCTTTTGAAGCAGACTGAGATGATTTTTTTATGTTGTTTGCCCCCGGCAGACGCCTCCCCAAGAACTCTGCAGAGTTATGCTAAGTAATCATGTTGCCATTTGCGAGTTCAGCTAATGAAACCCGTACCCACTGTATGTGATTAGCGTTCCATGTAAATAAATCAAGGGACTGTAAATGTAAGAACTAAGAGTATGGAAACACCCAGGATACTAATTGAGGGGATGGGGGAATAATCTCAGGAAGGCAAGACAGGAATGTGATTTTCATAAGTGATGATTCAGTGACTAGGAACCTAATGAACTGTACTATTAAGGGGAAGACTGAATAAAAAGAAAAGAGGATGTTCAGTCTGGAGGATAAATGAGGAAACTTCCAGTGGGCTGGAAGTCAGCAATGCGCATTCAGGCAGGTCATACCTAATGGACTGCTGAGGACATGTGCTGGGACCTACCACAGTGTCTGTGCAGTTTGCCTGCACAGAATATGCATTCAAAATGCTTACTGTATTAATGCATTAGAATGAAAAGAACATGGAGACTGTTACAGGGGATCACCCGATGCAACTTTCTGTGCGACATAAAATTTTTTGTTTTCCATAGCAATAACTTAAAATGAGGACAGGAAGGAAAAAGTATATTGTCTGCATTGTACAGATTTAGATTTTGATAAGAGAGACACATTTTTAAATTACTGAGCATCTCTATTCTAACATTTGATAATTACTAAACCTTTTTTCTTCAGAATTTTCCAAGAATTTTTTATGCCCGTTACCATGTATCCTTAGGGGCTTCTACGTTCCAGAAATATATTCTGACATTAAATCTACTGATTGTAAACCCTGCAGTAATCATATTATAACCATAACCATTGGTCTGCTTCAAATATCTATAAGTTAATACAAAAATAATAAAAATAATAATTCTAAAGTTAAAATGTTATAAGGATATAATTGTATAGAGCATCAGATCTTTAGAGTTCTATAATTTTCATTATTTCTCTCTTTTTTTTTTTTTGAGTGCCAACAGCTATTGCTCAGCATACAAAACCCTAAACATAATAGAATAGGGTGGGTTAATATGGTACTGGACCACAGGTAAGAAAATTGTTCACTTGTATTTTTTTTTAACACTCAAATTAATTTTATATGTAGAGAACAGATAGAAATCCAGGAGTAACGAAGTGCTAGAGAGCATATAAAGGGAAATCTGATCATTGTAGATCCCTACTTGTATTCATTTTCTTCCTTTTTCACCCCAAACCTATTTTCCTGTGTTTTACAACTTAGGACATGGAACTACAGTGTCATTTACAATATCACTTACAATATCACTAATGTCTCCCATAAACCAAAAACATCGTCCTTTACCCCTTATTCTCCACGTATCTAGTCCTAGGGACTCTGAGAATTCCTTACAAATAGGCTCTTCATTCCCACTCCTTTAATACAAACATCGATTAGATCCCTTAACCACCGTAACAACTTTTCTAACTTGATCCTCTAACACTCATCCACAACCTTTCTTATCTGTCATTCGCACTGCTACCACGGTTCATCCAGTTCTCATCGTCTCTTTGTATCACTTCCCAATTTAAAAGCCACCACTGGCTCCCCTTCACCTGAATGATAAAATTCAAAACGTTTGGAATGGCCCAGAAGACCATTCATAATTGGTCTTCCTCAGCTTACTTTTCACTAGTCACTATCCGGTACACTCTATATAGCTGCAATGCTTAATATTCACTATTCCCTGATTCACAAATACCTACTTGTTATCTAAAAAATAACATTTCAAAATACAGTTATCACTCCATTACCCATATTTTCCAAACTCAATTCAAATCTTACCTTTCTACGAAGAGTTGGTCAATTATTTACTGATCTTCTCTCTCGTTGCGTTCATTTCATACCTATAACAATATTCGTTGGTATGTGGTCATTTATTTACGTCTCTCCTCCTCTCCCATTCCTCCACTAGACTGTGAACACCTGGAGTGTAGTGTCTAAAACCTAGTTAACACCGAGCTGATCTCCCTGTGCTATGTGGCTGCTTCCCACTAGCTATCTATTTTACATTTGGTAGTGTATTAGGTGCTTTGTGACCACCTAGAGGGGTGGGATAGGGAGGGTGGGAGGGAGACACAAGAGGGAGGAGATAAGGGGGTATATGTATATGTATATGTATAGCTGATTCCCTTTGTTATAAAGCAGAAACTAACACATCATTGTAAAGCAATTATACTCCAATAAAGATGTTTAAAAAAAAGGAAAGAAAAAAAAACCTAGTTAACATATGTTTTTCTAAGTTTAAGTACAATTTCAACACACAGTAAATGTGATAGATTGCATTTTCCTTCACAATATGCACTGATCCTCTCTGTAGGAAAAACTGTACACACCTGTCCCATTCAGATCAGGTTTGGCCGTATAACTCGCTTTGGTCCATGAAATGTGAGCAGAAGTGACATGTGCCACTTCTGAGCAGAATACTTAACAACCACTGCATGGGTCCAGTGCACTCTAGAACCACTGCATGAGTCCAAGACACTCTCTGTTTTTCCCTTCTGCAAGATAAGCCATGTCCCAGAAGGAATGTCTCAGAATGAAGGTGCAGAGTTATAGGCCATCTGCAGTGAACCTAAAGGCTGAGCAAGAAATAAACTTTTGTTCTAAACCACTGAGATACAGGAACTGTTTACTGCCACAAAATAATTTAGTCTAAGATAGGTAGGTATTTAATAAATGTTGAAGAAAAGAAGGAAAGTTATAGAGACATAGAAGATGAATTTTGGCTGGAGAATTCCAGAGTCAATTTTGTTTGAAACAGGAACCTTCTTTTGAAAAAAGATAAAAATTAAACTTTCATGAATTGCTAATTATGAGAAATAATGGAAATTGGGGGTTGAGAGGAGAAAGAGAAAAGGGTAGATGGTAGAGTAAGAGTATATATTTTAGTAATGCGATATTGGGGAGAAAATGAAAAGTAAATTCTTGCTAGATGAGCATGTCCTTAAGATGTCTGCAGGCAAGATTTAAAGGAATCTGAGGTTTCTACTGAGGAGGTGTTTTGAGAATGGGTACATATTTAAGATTTCTCTTTTAGTTATGTCAACCTAAGTAAGTTTAAATTTTTTTTTCCTATTTCAATGTCTAAAGTACTGTCTCTATAGCAAAAAAATTGTTTTAAAAATTAAAAAACTGGAAACCTGACCATAACAACATCCAAATATATATGTACATATATATGTACATATATATGTGTGTGTATATATAGGTGTGTGTGTGTATGTGTGTGTATATATATATATATATATATATATATATATACACATACACACACATATCTACTTATTATTCACAGTAGGTATGTTCTATAAACAGGCACCAAACACTGAATTAGTGAATACTGACCATTACTCCTACGGGAAATATAGGTTTAAATTGTCATGAGCCTCTAGTCACATTTTCATCAACTAGTCATTACATAACCTTGCTTTATGGTGTTCTTGTCTAAAGACACTTTATTTAATATTTGATATCTAATATTGTTGATGAATTAATATTGAATTCACAGAAAACAGCACTTTACTCATGCCTAAATGCAGCTGCTTTTTTTTTTAATTTTTAAGAGCATATGTATTATCAACCTACATTTTAAAAAATATATTTATTTATTTAGCTGCACCGGGCCTTAGTTGCAGCACGCGAGATCTTCGTTCCCACATGCAAGATCTTAGTTGCGGCATGCTGGATCTTGTTCCCTGACCAGGGATCAAACCCAGGCCCCCTGCATTGGGAGCACAGAGTCTTAACCACTGGACCACCAGGGGCAGCTGGTTTTCTATGTAAGGTATAGCACAGCCTTCTTGCACTTGGGAACTCTAAATAATGTATCAGTACGATACTTGGGGATATTTTAAACAGCAAAATCAATTTTAAAAAACACACAAAAATGCAAAAGCTTGGCACTTAATAGACCATGAAAGGGACACTTCTTTATAGTATCAAAAATAAAACAAGAAAGCAGAGGTTCACCTTGTTCAGCCTCAGCCGGGTATATGCACATCAGAAGAATCAACTTTTTTGCCACTCTCTGTATATCTGAAAATGACCATAAAAGTGCCATGAGTATCAGTATGGGGGTTGCAAATAAATTTTAGCAAGTAGGTGAATTTACAAATACAGATTCTGCAAATAATGGGAAACGACTGTAAATCAAAGAATTGGAAAGAAAATAATGAAATGGATTATAAGGAGATAGGTAAAATGCCCATCAATGAGAAGAAATTGGATGGATGGATGGATGGATGGATGAAGAGATAGATAGATAGATACTAAATCTAGAAACGTGACTGAAATGTAGTACATTTCAGTTTCTTTCCTTATCTTCCTTCCCCCTTTTTCCTGATTTGGTAAAATATATGTCACCCAAAAGCATTAAAGTAGTGCCAGAATCTTGATAGTCCACTCTAACAATGCAATGGAAAGCATGAGATAGTAGAAAGGTAAGCTCAAGTTTTCTTGGCTATTCACTTATGAATTTATTATTCCTTACTTAGACATACCCTATCATCTTAATGCAAATCTTAAAAGCACATTTTTATGAAAATGTTAATATTTAATAAGCTAAAGTCAATATAGCACCATCTAACCTAGCCAATATGGATTGAACTTTCTTGAGACTTGCACAGCAGATATTCCCCTGTAAGCTTAAATAGAATAACCATTTTTTGCCACACAGACGCTGGAATTTTCTGTTTATATACAAACTCTTTTATGGTTTTTATTTTGCTGTTGAATGGAAATATCTGGAACAAAACTGTTTTAAAAATCACCACTCTAACCTATAGACTACTAAAAAACATCATCTTTTGCTAAATTAAATGTAGAGATTTATACATGGAAAAAAAAAAAAGCTAAAGAACATGATGAGAGATGAGTAAATTAACACACTACGGTCCTTACATATTTTTTTTAATGGAAATATCACCTCCAAAAAAGTTTTATCAAGACAGGCTTTTTACAATCCCCATTAAATGCAGTGAATGAATTGTGAGGGTAAATTGGACCCATTATGATCTTACATTTCTTATGTAATATTCATAATCACAGCATTACATAAGAGCAAGCTCGCATGAATAAAAGGAGCAATTTAAATTCCCACTTCCTTGGAGAACGGGGCTCTGCTTGACAAACAGGGTTTCCGGTCCCATTTGCAGCACGCCCATGCATCTCCTCGAGTGCCAATGAGACCCACACTCTCCTATCAGTGATATAATAAACCCTCCAAAACAGAGCAAGAAAATGAAGCAAACAAGCCCACTTCATTTCAACTTGTCAGCTTTAAATAAAATCTGTGCAGCTGAAATGAGAAACTTCAGGGAAGATAATGTGTGAAGTAACCACATTCAACATTGGGACAAAACGTATTGCATCAGTTTTTGTTTTTGTTTTTTCCTGATTTGCCATAAAAGTTTTTGAAATTTCAACATGGATAATTTTCAATGAAATCTCTTCTTGTCAAGGAGGACTTGGAAGAAGAAATGGTTTATTTTTTTTCGTTTGTTTATTTTATTATCCTCCTCCACCCACGGATGCCTTAGGAATATCTCAAGCCCCTATGATATCTTAATGAATAATATATGACCTTTGGATCAACTCTCATTATCAATTTTTAAGTCAGAGCATACTGAAGAAAGTACATGCTTTTTTTTACTTATTCTAATTAATTCCTTACATAATACTTTCCCTGGCACAGATTTATGCAAAATATTGGAGCATGCTCTCTGCCTCCCCCCCAAAAAAAAGCATAAAGGACAAAAATGCATTGGAAGGAAGATAAAAAGAAATTAAAGAAAAAAGAAATTAACATTCCAATAAATAGAAATATCTGAACATTAATGAAATAAACAATGATTGTTAATGTAAATCCTTTCACTCACACTTTCCTCAGCACCCACTCCCTTTCACCCAGCTAATCTCCAAAACCTTTCCTGCCTTGTGTTCAGGAGGCTCCATTCTGTTCTTCCCTTCAACTGTCTCCGTATCTTCTCTTCCCTCTTTGTTGTTACTTTTTTTTTTCATGGTTACATTTCCCTTGACTTTCTTTACTTCTGAAAGAGCACTTGCACCTCTTCAAAGGAAGGATACTACCACCAGGTCCCAGCAGATGCATAGCACAAGTTGCATATTCCGAATGACAGAGAGGGTGGGAAAAGTCAGAGACACTTTTTTCCTAAATGCCCCAAGGTGTGTCCAGATTTGATATAAACACCTTTTCTTGTCTTTTATTTCCAATGTTGTGTCTCATGTATTTTCCAAATAAGCTTAGAATATTTTTCCTTATTCTGTTATACCCAGGAACTCTCTGATTTCAAACTCTTTTATTTTAAAATTCCTACATTACTTTGAGTGATCAGTGCATAGAATGATATTAATATTGAGGAGTATGATTGCTGTCACCATCTTTGATGGCCTATTGCTAAGAAGTTCTTTCAATCACTCTAATGTAAAACATGATCTCATATGCATATTTTAAATGTGTTAGAGAAGTACCATGGGATAGGAAAGAGGAATATGGACTATAAGTACTTCAGTTTGAGGCTCTGATGAATCAATATTTAATAGAATGACCATAATCAGAAAGTTTTTTTTAACCTCTCTATCATCACATGGAAACATGGAAACAAGTGAATATCCTGTCATAGGATGGTTAAATTAACATTAGGTATATTTTAGAAATATTTTTCATTTTTACTTTATGATAACTATAATGATTATTATTAAGTAAAGGAAAAGAATGTATTTAAAGTTAACTTGACCTAGCTATTAAACATTCAGTAGATAGTGTGAATGGTGATATTACGCAGCTTCCATGCATATACTATATTCTACAACCAGTAAAATTCTGCCAAAAGCATAAGGTTATTCTCTGCAGTTCAAGGTAAGTGAGACTGGTACCTTCCAGCATTCTTAGACCCAAAGTTTCCATTGTGTTTTGCACTTTTTATCCTAGAAAGTTGCTATCTCAAGAATCACGTAGTATAATGTAAGACCATAGTGTGGCCTGAGTGCCATTTAATGACTAATGTTTTCAAAATGACAGCAAGTAGAATAATTTTCTTAGAAGATAACTGTTCTAAGCTGAGGGGTTTTTTGTTTCCCCACAGTGATGGCTGGGCTGACAGATATGATGTGACAGATGGATATCAGCGAGAAGCTGTTGGTGGAATCACAATCAAGCTCCAATCTCCTGATGTCAAGTGGTTTGATGATTATTATCTGAAGCTCCGGCCGGAAACAAACCTCCGAAACCCCTGGTTTCAAGAATTTTGGCAGCATCGTTTTCAGTGCCGGCTGGAAGGGTTTGCACAGGAGAACAGCAAATACAACAAGACTTGCAATAGTAAGCAGATTTATTATTTCATTTAAAGTGGATATGGCTAAGGCTCCAATTTAAGTAAACTGTGTCATGGGGATAGTGGCTGTAATCTGTTAGAGAGAAGGACTCTTACATAAAGTGGGTATTGCTTCTTAGAGTGGTAAGAAAAATATATGAGGATAAATGTTCACTCTATTAAGATTTCAGACAATTTATTTATATTTATATCATTCAGGAAATTGGTACTGTGCTTAAAAGATAATGTGAGCTCCAGAAATAACTCTTCTTGACATCTTTGAAGGCAAGAACTACATTCTGGTCATTTTGATTATCTTTAACAGTTAGCACAGTGTAAGGCACATAGCAAGGGTTTCATGTAATATGTCTGAAGAATGAATGAGTGAATGTTGAAGGACAGAGCCAATTCCTACTTCCATCAAAAAACTATAAAATAGTAGCAAGGATTTTCTATGTATAATTATGATGTTTCAGGAGACATAACCTAAGCAGAGCCATTCACTCAGTTATTCAACAAATACAAGGATTCGCAACATGCCAAACATCGCTTTACTTGTAAGGGTATCAAGAAGAGGAAAACTAGATCCTGCCCTCGAGGGGTTTAGTGTCTAGTTAGGGAGATCGTCATGCAAACAAAAATTGTAATTCAGTGTTGTAAGCAACATAACATGGGTTTTAAACAAAGGGTTTGGTTAGTTCTATTTGTAGCACATCCAAAGGGTATCTTGACTCTAAGAACCAGGTAGGGTCAATGCTGATTTGTAAGTCAAAGTGTAAAGGTTAAGGTTTGTTAAAACCAATAAGGGATTTGTTGAGACTGACATCTCACATTGTGTAACAAGCACCTCATATGCATTTGCCAAGGAGTAAAATGTTTTAGTTGGTGGTATAATGTCTTTATCATCATGATGCTGGAACAGAAAAGTGCACTGGGGCAGTGAGGTTGAAATCCTGGCCCACGAACTAATTCCAGTCCACAGAGAAGTGGACTCACCAAAAGGAGGAAAATAGGAACAATGTAGTGAATTTTTTATAATGCATTTCCTCCCTGAGTTCACATCCATACTATGTTTTTTCTATCAGTTCGTTCTTTTGTGAAAATGAATGAGGTAGTAAGTGGTGATTTGTAATTATCTTTAAATGTCAGTACAAGTAAAATGAGAACTTGGCAACCTTGTGTCAGTTCCTAATTTGGCAGTGGTGGAGGAGAGGGATGCTGGAGTGTGGCCTGGTACTGCCCAATGAAATCCAGAAATCATAGAAGCCTGGTGTGAGACTACATTTGCTTCTCTCTTGCTTTAGATACTGCTAACTCTTGTCCAAAATCTTCAAATGCTTATTCATTTCCTTTGTTTTTATTTTTTACTTTCATGAAAAAATGTGTGTGAATACACAGGATTGTGACTTGTG
This sequence comes from Physeter macrocephalus, assembly GCF_002837175.3. Lineage (NCBI taxonomy): Eukaryota > Metazoa > Chordata > Mammalia > Artiodactyla > Physeteridae > Physeter > Physeter macrocephalus. The sequence goes on from NC_041229.1 coordinate 44,720,367, forward strand.
TTTCACAATTTCAATGTTTATAGCCAATTTTATATTTTTCACAGTTCTATCCAGTTTCTGAAGGACACAAACTTCTTTCTTCTCTTGAGATTTGGGGAGTATGTGGTCTCTGTGTACCGATTCTATGATTGCGTAGAGATTGCTCTATGTAGCTACACTGGAGGAGTTTTAGAGGGTCAGCAGTAGATCCAGTCTCCTCTCCAGTTTCTCTTTACTAAGGAGTTAGTGACAACCCCTAACCGGTGTGACTAAGTGAATTTTTCCAGTTGGTCTTTCACCCTCTTTTGTACTAATGTTCTTCCTTCCCCACTCCTTTTTGTGTGAAATGTTTTCTCCTTGATAATTCTTTGTTTCTCTTACTTTTTATTTTCTATTGGAGGTCTTATTGAGATATAGTCTTGAAAAACTCTTTGACTGATTTCCATAGAAACATTATTTCTATGGAAATTGTTCTATAAAATTCTCCATTTAAACTTGTTGCTATAGCTCTCTGTCTTTCACATGAGCACCCTGATGTGACTTCTCTGCACAGGATCTGTTCCTTACTCTAGTTCTGGAAAGCATTCTTTAGTCCCACCCCCTTGGAATCTTATCTGTCAACAGATGTCATTTTGTACATAAAAATGAACAGTTATATGTAATACCTCTGTTATTCTTCTCAATGAGGGAAATACTATTATTATCCTTATTTTAAAATAACAAAACTAAGATTTGGAGAGACAAAACAACTTGCTCAGGAAAACATTAGAACTTAGAATTGAGCTCAGATTTGTCTAAAGTTTAACCAATATGCTATTCTAAAAAGAGAGAATATTATAGTTTTAAAAATCACTATCAAATTTGCATCTTATAATACTTAACATATAGGTCAAAGATACAGAAAAGAAAAATAAATCTTAAAATTATTTGGGTACAACTATGGAATGCGTTAATAGATACCTTGATATTCCTACTCGCTACTTTTGACCATATTTCCTTATTTACTCAAATGTCCTTTCAGCATCCCAGTCCATATCTTCAAAAAGACCCCAGGTAGTTTATTCTTATCTGTAACACTACTGAATATGAGTAGTGTTTTCCTAAATATAATGTACTTTCATCAAGCAGTGTGCATAAGACAACCATTTTTGAGTTGGAGTGGTAAGTTGGAGCTTATAATTCATTGATGGCAGGCAAGAAATTTTCACCTTATTCATTGTCTACAGTATCTAAAACCTAATAGATAGTTCAGTAAGTAAAATGGCTTGACACAAAGACTGGAAATACCCATAGCTGAATTACTGCTTATTTTTCCTAGAAGCTTCTTGAAAGGCAAAGTATAAAAGCTAGGAGAGGTATCTGAATCTGGTAGTCCAGAATTAGCAGTAGCCTTATACAGAATGAGGTATAGAAAAACTCTGAGTAACCAGAAAGTTAAACACTTAATATTGAATAAGTAACAGAGCCATCCTGGAAATGGACCAACTCCTAGAAATTAATTCCAAATAGATTAGAGCTAAGTGATTATAGGTGATTCACTTTGTTGTACAGCAGAAACTAACATAACATTGTAAAGCAACTATACTCCAATAAAAAAAAATCTGTAGATTTTTTGATGATGGCCATTCTGGCTGGTGTGAGGTAATATCTCATTGTACTTTTGATTTGCATTTCTCTAATGATTAATGATGTTGAGCATCCTTTCTTGTGTTTGTTGGCAATCTGTATATCTTCTTTGGAGAAATGCCTATTTAGGTCTTCTGCCCATTTTTGGATTGGGTTGTTTGTTTTTTGATATTGAGCTGCATGAGTTGCTTGAAAATTTTGGAGATTAATCCTTTGCCAGTTTCTTCATTTGCAAATATTTTCTCCCATTCTGAGGGTTGTCTTTTGGTCTTGTTTATGGTATCCTTTGCTGTGCAAAAGCTTTTAAGTTTCATTAGGTCCCATTTGTTTATTTTTGTTGCTATTTCCATTTCTCTAGGAGGTGGGTCAAAAAGGATCTTGCTGTGATTTATGTCATAGAGTGTTCTGCCTATGTTTTCCTCTAAGAGTTTGATAGTGTCTGGCCTTACATGTAGGACTTTAACCCATTTTGAGTTTATTTTTGTGTATGGTGCTAGGGAGTGTTCTAATTTCATA
>NC_041229.1:44722719-44739868 GCF_002837175.3 Physeter macrocephalus
TAAATGCTGGAGAGGGTGTGGAGAAAAGGGAACACTCTTGCACTGTTGGTGGGAATGTGAATGGATACAGCCACTATGGAGAACATATGGAGGTTCTGTAAAAAACTAAAAATAGAACTACCATACAACCCAGCCATCCCACTACTGGGCATATACACTGAGAAAAAACCATAACTCAAAAAGAGTTACGTACCACAATGTTCATTGCAGCTCTGTTTACAATAGCCAGGACATGGAAGCAACCTAAGTGTCCATCGACAGATGAATGGATAAAGAAGATGTGGCACATATATACAATGGAATATTACTCAGCCATAAAAGAAACGAAATTGAGTTATTTGTAGTGAGGTGGATGGTCCTAGAGTCTGTCACACAGAGTGAAGTATGTCAGAAAGAGAAAAACAAATACCGTATGCTAACACATATATATGGAATCTAAGGGAAAAAAAATGTCATGAAGAGATTAGTGGTAGGATGGGAATAAAACACAGACCTACTAGAGCATGGACCTGAGGATATGGGGCGGGGGAAGGGTAAGCTGTGAGGACGTGAGAGAGTGGCATGGACATATATACACTACCAAATGTAAAATAGATAGCTAGAGGGAAGCAGCCGCATAGCACAGGGAGATCAGCTCTGTGCTTTGTGACCACCTAGAGGGGTGGGATAGGCAGGGTGGGAGGGAGGGAGACGCAAGAGGGAAGAGATATGGGAACATATGTATATGTATAACTGATTCACTTTGTTGTAAAGCAGAAACTAACACACCATTGTAAAACAGTTATACTCCAATAAAGATGTTAAAAAAAAACTATTAACCAAAGTAAAACTCTGGTTTGAACTCATGACATTTAAAAAGAAACTAAACAATATATAATTGTAGAACATTAAAAAGATTAACGAATTATTTTTATTAAGCACTTACTAAATACCACGGAGAGTAGTAAACACTGTACATAAGTTACTCCATTTAATGCTGATAATGATCCCATGCACTAGGTACTATCTACATATTGTACGTTAGAAAATTCAGAAAATCATGTATATGTATAGCTGATTCACTTTGTTATAAAGCAGAAACTAACATACCATTGTAAAGCAATTATACTCCAATAAAGATGTTAAAAAAAATACTATGAACAAAACACTTGGAAGACAAGTGCTTAGGTATAACCTACAAAATAAAATCAGTTATTTGTGAAGTATTGCCATGCATCTACACACGTCTTAAATACAACTATTTTGTATTCTGCAATAAAGTCTTTTTAATTTTGTTAAAAAAAAATCTGGATGGAAAACCAATGTGACTAATAACAGCACAGTGTTAATGGCAAAACCACTAATACTACCTTAGTATAATTTTCCAAGTACAGTTTATTTTTCTTTAGATTAATGACTTATTGTAACACCTGGACAGCAGTCTTTCATACAGCCTCTTCCAATTTCTCACTAAAGTACTGATGAATACATCAATAACAAAAACAAAACAAAACTCAGGTAACAATAATCTTAACTAAGAACGTCAGCCATCAGAATGCCAGTGCCTGGAGGACTTCGACTAAATAGCCATAACGCCTGTGAAATCAGATGTTGGTGCAAATGGCTAACTATACATACACATATATCCGGATGAGTAAAATAGTTAAGTGTGAAAAAGAAAACTAGAGACAAAAGAAGCTACGGTAGGGGGATGTGGAAGGTTTTACTCAGAAAACAAATGATAGAGCATATGAGATTGCTCATATGCTTTAAAAATTTTTAAGTCCTTGTGTTAAAAGGGAAAAAAACGCCAATATGACAGTCTAAATATTGATTTTCTTACAAGAAAAACTCATCCAACTTTAAAATATAAATATTAAAAAACAGATAAATGTACAATGGATATATTGTACTTCATAGAACAATTAGAAATGAGTAATAAACCTACGAAAAAATTCACTCCCATTGTTAGTCATAAAAATACAAATGCTCTTCTTTTTTATCTTTCTATAGTTTTGAAACATTCTAAAATAAGAAAAAGTTATTTCTTATCCAAAAAACAAAAGAAAAAATAACATTTTCAAATTATCATTTTAGGATGATTTCTCCACCCCCCACACACACATTTTTAAGGAAGGCACTTTCCTTTATATGTGTAGTGTGTGTGTGTGTGGTATGTTGTAGAATAATGTATATATAATGTACATAAAACACACAAATCTTAAGTGAATTTAAGCTTTATACATTTTTACATATATATACACATCTCTGTAACTACCATCCAAAGCAACAATATCAGAAAGCTCTCTCATACCCAATCCCAATCAATATCATGCTCCATTAATATAAATTTTTTCAATGCCCATCAGTTTTGCCTACCCTGTACATCATATAAATGGAATCTTACATTATTTACCTTTTGTGTCTGGCCTTTTCCCCTCAAAATAGTGTTGTGGGATTCATCCCCATTGTTATGTGTATCAGTAGTTTATTCTTTATTGCTGTGTAGTGTTCCTTTGTATGAATACACCAGAATTTATCTATCAGTTCTCCTATAGATGGAAATTTGGATTATTCACAGTTTTAAGTATTATAAATAAAGCTTTTATGAACACTCTTGTACGTATCATCTGGCAAACATATATCCTAATTCCTGTTAGATGTATACCTGGTAATGGAATTGTGAGGTCATAAGCTAAGCATATGAAATGCATGATAGTTCAAGTTGCTGTGCACCCTTGACAACAGTTGGTATTATCTTTTTTACTTTAAACATTCTGTCAGTGTTGGGTTATCATATTGTGATTTTGATTGGCTTTTCCATCATACATTATGAAGCTAAGTTCCTTTTCAAATGCTTATTGGAAATTTGGGCATCCTCTTTTGTAAAGTATCTGTTCCAGTCTTTTGCACATTTGATTACTTTTTAATATCTATTTTAAGGGTTCCTCATATACTATGGATATGAGTTTTTTATTAGATATATGTATCATGAAAATCACCCAATTGGGAGTGTAGCTTATTACTATTTACTATTTCTCTCATTTGCTACTTGTTTTTTTGCTACTTGTTATTTGTCCAATTTATTCTTTATTTTAAAAATATCTATCTACCTATCTATCTATCTATTTGGCTGCGCCAGGTCTTTAGCTGCGGCACGTGGGATCTTCGTTGCTGCATGCAGAATCTTCACTGCGACATGCTGGATCTTTTAGTTGCGGCATGTGGAATCTAGTTCCCTAACCAGGGATCAAACCCAGGCCCCCTGCATTGCAAGCGTGGAGTGTTAACCACTGGACCACCAGGGAAATCCCTATTCTTGAATTTTTTAATTCTTCCTTCCTATTGTCTTCTTCTGGATTAATCAATATTTTTTATTATCCTATGTTGTCACCTCTATGAACATTTTTGTTTCATCTCAGTATAATTCATTTAGCGTTTTCAATAAAAATTCCTAAATTAATGCTTAATTTAATACAAACTACTTTAAGTTGGCTCTTGTTTATATTCAAGAATCTTACAAATATTTAAGTCTATTTATCCCCTTTCACTGTTTTTTGCTATTGCCATATAATTTACTTTTATATGTATTATATACACTACTTTGTGATGATTTATTTGATTTGTTGTAATTGTTGCTCTGAATGGTCAATAGTCTTATATTTACCCATGCTAGTGTTCTTCATTCCTTCTGCTACTTCCTTGCTTTCATCTCTGATTCTTTCAAGCTGAAGAATTTCCTTTAGTGTTTCTTATAATGTAGGCTACTGCCAACAAATTATATCAGCTTTTTTTCTCAGAATATTTTTATTTTCCCTTTATTTATTTTTTCAGTTTTATTGAGATATAATTGACATACAGCACTGCATAAGTTTAAGGTGTACAACATAATGATCTGAATAACATACATCATGATATGGTTATCACAATAGCTTAGCAAACATCCATCAGGTCACACAGATACAACATTAAAGAAATAGAAAAAAAAAGGTTTTCTTTGTGATGAGAACTCTTAGGATTTACTCTCTCAGCAACTTTCCTTTATAATGTACAGCAGTGCTAGTTATATTTATCATGTTGTACATTACATCCCTAGTACTTATTTATCTTACAACTGGAAGTTTGTATCTTTTGACCATGTTCATCTTAACCCCTCTCCTCCCTCCTCCCACCTCTGGTAGCCACAAATATGATCTCTTTTTCTATGAGTTTGTTTGTTTTGAAGCGTAATTGACCTATAACATTATGTTAGTTCCTGGCACATAACATAGTGATTTGATATTTCTATACATTTTGAAATGTATTGTTTTTGAAGGATATATTTACTGAGTATAGAGCATTCTATATTGGCAGGTTTTCTTTTCTTTTGTTTTGTTTTTTAAGTTTTGTAGAGTTTATTATGATGAGCTTTATAATTTATTTATTTATTTTTTGGCTGTGTCGGGTCTTAGTTGTGGCACGCAGGATCTGTCGTTGCGGCACGCAGACTATTCGTTGCGGTGCGTGGGCTTCCCTCTAGTTGTGGCACACATGCTCCAGAGCACGCGGGCTCCAGAGCACATGGTTGTGGTGTGCGGGCTTAGTTGCCCCGCGGCGTGTGGGATCTTAGTTCCCTGACCAGGGATCAAACCGGCGTCCCCTGCACTGCACGATGGATTCTCAACCACTGGACCACGAGGGAAGTCCCTGGCAGGTTTTCTTTTGTTTAGTACTTTTCTCAGTTTTTTTTTTCCTTTAAAAACAACATTCCATTTGTTTTCTTGAAATCCATGATTTCATTGAGAAGTTAGCCGTAATTCTTAATGTTGTCCCACTGTTGGCAATATGTCTTTTTTTTTCTAGGCTTTTAAGATAGCTTTTTTTTTTTAAGTTTTTGTTGACTATGATGCAAGTAGGTGTGATTTCCACTGCATATTTCTTTTATAGGGTTTCCAGAGCTTCTTAAAACTGTGGATTAAAGACTTCGATCTGTGTTGAAAATTTTCCATACGTTATTTCCTGAAACAGCCCTTCTGCCACATTTCTCTCTCTGCTCCTTCCAGTACCCAGTTACACCTGTGTTACATCATTTGACTATGTCTCACATGTGATGTTTTCTCTAGGCTCACTTTCTTCCTTTCTTTCCTTTCTTTTTTCTTTCTTTCTTTTTCTTTCTTTTCTTTCTTTCCTTCTTTCATATCTCTTTTTCTCTCTGTGCTTCAGTTTGATTTTTTTCTACTATTCTTTCTTCAATCTCACTAATTGTGTCTTCTCCTATAGCCAGTCTGCTGTTAACCATAATAAAAAGTTCTTAATTTCAGATATGGCATTTTACAATCCTAGAATGCCCATTTAATTCTTTTTATAGTTTCCAATTTTCTGTTGAAGTTCTCCTTCTCATCCATTTTTTCAACACTTCATTTGCTTGAAAATATTGATTATAGTTATTTTAAGGTCCTTTTTTTCAAATTCTAACACCCAAGATCTTCCATCAGTCTATTTCTATTGACTTATTTTTCTTAGTTACTAGTCACATTTTATGCTTCTTGACACATATGCAATATGTTTTCTTTTATGCCAGACATTGAGTATAAAGTAACCATAAGGACTGAATTTTATATTTTTTCCCCCAGTGGTTTGCCTTTTCCAGATTCAAAGCAAATGAGATGGGGTAGGTTGCAGCAGAAGGTAGAAGCAGTCAACCTCTGGTTAAGACTATCTTTACAGGACAATTGGCATGGAATTTTAATTGAGATTCTTGGTTAGTGTGTCCCCTGCCCTGGATTACTGACTAAATCAGATTTTTACATTTTTGAGTTTTGCCCTCTAGCCTCTTGAACCATACTGTTTCTAAATTGGGCATGAGAAAAAAACTAATTGACTAATCAAAGTTTGAGCAATTTTCATTCCTCAAGTGGTACTTTTCTGCCAAATATTACGAAACAATGGGAGATTTCAGTCTTCTGCAAAATCATGGGCCTCTCATGAAGCTTCCCGAATCAGGAAGTGAAGCATGAAGTCAAATGGCAGTCATACAGTTAGGGCTCCTGGAGTTTACAAACTGACATACCACAGCATTTCAATATCCAAAGGTTTTTCCAGTTTCTCTTTTTTCCAGCAGTGTCATATACTAGGTGGAATTACATCTCCCCCTCCCACAGCCCCAATTTGTATCCTTTCCCAGAACCTCAGAATGTGACTTCATTTAGAAATAGTGTCATTGCAGATGTAATTAGTTAAGATGAGGACATACTGAAGTTGGATGGGCTCATAATCCAATATGACAGGTGTTTGTATAAAAAGAAGAGAAGGGACACAAAGACAGAGAGACACAGAAGGAAAATGGCATGGGAAGACACAGCAGGAGCTTGAGTGATGCAGCAGAAAGCCACGGAATGCCAACGATTAACAGCCACTACCAGAAGCTAGAAGAGGCAAGGAAGATTCTACCCAGCGTCTCAGGCGGAGTATGGCCGTGCTGACAACTTGATTTCGAACTTTTAGCATTCAGAACCGGGAGAGAATAAATTTCTGTTGTCTTAAGCCACCTAGTTTGTGGTACTTTGTTATGGCAGCCCTAGGAAACTAATGTCCCTCCATCTAGACCAAGCTGGATCATCAGCCTGGGTCCCTAATCTGCAGATACTCTCAGACAATAAAGCACCTGGTGATACCTGTCCACTTTTGCAAGTTTCCTCTCTGTTAGTTGATTTTGTCTTTGTTGTTTCCACACATCTGCATTGCCTTTAAATTTTTTGGTTTTAGCATTTCTTTGACGTTTTAAAGTTATGCAATAAAAGAATTTTCATTTGCTTTCTTCTCCATTCTAACACCAGAAGTTCCACCTTTACTCTTTATTCTTAATTGCCACAACCGTGCAATCCCAATTTTGATGTATAGATAAAGCCTGCAATTTATAATGTCTAAAATGTTTAGACTTTTGTTAATTTTTGTTTTATTTTTAAGCATTTAAAAACTTAAATCAAAATATAACTATATCCCTTGAGTGTTTTAACTATGTGGTACTGTTAGAACACAGATTTTATCTACTATTAACAGTGAGCCTGATTTCAGTAAATTTTACTTGAAATGCACAATTATTTTACACTTACATTATAAATTAATGAATAATAATAAAAGTATTAAGAATATAATTTAATTATTCTAATTGTTCATTTAAATAACCCAGTAATAAAAGCTACAGAGAATTAAAATAAAACTAAATTCTAGTAACTGTATGCTATTCTATTTTGGAACCAATTTAAGGACCCATTTCCTTTACAGTTATACTCTGTCACCCACTGACATTCATTTACCATCTCTTTTCTATGATTTCTCTCTGTCACCTCCAGTAACTTCTAGAGGTGTCATTTATGACATTAACACAATTATTCTCACCTCCATGTCCTGAGGGCACCTCAAACTTATATATCTAAAACTAACCTCATTATAACTGCTCCAACCACAGCCCCAAACTTTGAGTTCCTTCTTTTTTGCATCTCCAGTTTAAGTAAATGATACACTCATCCACCCTGTCTCCCAAGATGTGGGACTAAGGGATCCTCTTGTATCCCCTTCTCTCATCCTCACAGGCAACTGGTGACCAAATACCATTAATTCTAATGTTTGAACATCTTCCACATCTGTTCCCTCCTTTACATTGCTGCCTGAATTCAAACCTTTATACTACTTCTGTGGTTTAGATCATTATCTCTTACCTCGGGTATGAAAATAATCTCCATATTGAAGCTTCTTTTTGACACCATCTTCTTCCTGCTCCTTTTTATGCTGAAAACTAGTCCCTAAACTGTCCATCTAAAGAACAGGTCTCATCATGTTACTCACATTCTTAAAGATCTTCTTTGGTTTTCCAGTGTCTACAAAAAGGAATCCCAACTCCTTTGCTCCAGTCAAAACTCTTCAAATTCTTCATTTGCATTTTTCAAATCTCATCTTTCATTTCTTAAACCCATGGATTCTATGCTCCAGCCACTTCCTGATTGTGTTCCTCCATTTTTAAGTGGCATGCCCACTTAAGTCCCTGTGCTTTTGCACATGCTAAGTCTTGCTCAGTGAAAAGCCAACCTCAAGCTATTTGTCAATTCCACTGAGCTCACATTCTCCTGGTTTCTAATAACTCCAGGTGCCCATTCTCAAAGAAACTCTGTTTCCCTCACATTTCACTTCCTGTGCCTTTTGTCTTCTTTTTGTCACATACAATCCAGATACTGAACATAGATCTTCCACTTCCTTTAGATTTATGCCACCAAGTAACCACTCACACAGGCATCTATGTGTGTGCCAAACTACTATCAACAAAATGAGGATGAGATAAATGGGTTCAGAGCAACATAAAAGTACTTTGGCCCAGAGGGCATTTCTGGGGCTTTAATAATGATCTATTGCTTGAGCCAGGATGTATTTGTTTTGAGAAAAATTAATGTATGGTTATGATTTTTACCCTTTTCTGTGTTAATGTTTTAATTTAATAAGAGTTTACCTTAACCAACCCCAATCCAGATAAAAGTCCTCAGGCCACTATATCGAGTCTAACATTTCTTCCAGTCCACATTCTACCACAGTGCTCTCCCACACATACTCCCACTCCCTCACCAGCGTTATGCCACCATGTTGACTGATTCTTCTCCCTTTCTTTCTCTGTAATCCTTACTTCCTTTCTTCTCAATATTTCTACATACCAAAATAAATAAGTTACTTTGCCCCACAGAAGGCCATTTACTCCAGAGAAAAAAACAATGCCATCCCCATAGGGGATAAGGCAGCTACAGCAATGTAATTTTTTCCACTGTATTACACCAACATACAAACAGAAATTTCACATTGTTACACCTGCATGTAAACATGTTATGTTCCTCTTTCTCCATCAAATTATAAAGTTCTAGAGAAGAGAAAATGTCTTACTCATCTCTGCTTTCCAAATTCCTAGCACAATGCCTTGTATATGGCAAGTATTTGATAAATATTGCTAAATAAATGTGACTTTATTTCTCTTAGACCTAGGTAGGGTTACAATGGCTATAGAACCTAGAACAGTGGTTCCCAATCTGTGGGCTGCAAGTCCCAGGGGTCACTGTTGATTTGTTGACTGGGTCTAGAATTCTTAGGTGGTTGAGCACTGTCAGTAGACCGAACTTTGTCTTGCATATCCCTGTGTGAACATGTGTGTGTTTATACACACATGCACCTTATTTTTATGCACAAGCTGCTGCAGTTAACAAATTATAAATTAATTTTTAAATTACTGAAATCATAGTAATTTCTTTCTACTATGTGTTTTCTACAACAAAAGATACTAAAAGCACAAATAACATTTATGGAGTGTCTGGAATATTTTGACATTAAAACAATTTCCTTTATTTAAAAAGGCTGGTTCCACTAACGTGGCAGTGTTTCTTTTCCCTTTCTGTTGCAGTAAGTTTCCAGATGAAGGTGTCCACATTTTCTCTAATAAAAATGTCTTATGGGGGATTTGAGGTGGGTTAGTTACAGGTTACCTCCTTATCAGAATTATTTTCCTGCCATCTTGTTTGCTTCTAAAATGCTTTTTAGTAGTTTAGCCATTACTCAAAACACTTCAGCATCTCTCCATATGAAAACATGGCTGGAAAAGCCAAAACAGTGCACTGAGAGGAAAGAATTGTCTGTTAAGAGTAGCTGGACTATAGGAAAACTTTCACAAGGGCTAAACAAAATAAACTGAGTGTCACAGCTACCCCCAAATTAGAGGTTTTTTGTCATAATGTACACCAACCTGTTGAAAAAGGACAAATTTTGTTGTAAAAAAAATTTAAGTATCTTTCTTTAATCTAGCCTCTCCTTTTCTTTGTTTGTTTTACTATGTATGAACTCATCTTTTTATGTAATGCTGATTAGCACATACTTCAGGAAGAACTACACTAGAATATTAATAACCATATATTTAAGAAGAAATTTCATCACATTATATTAGTGTATATGGTGAAAACTGCTGAACAGAAGCCCCTGTCTTTCTGTTAGCCAAAGAATTAGGTTAGAATTTGACATGACAGTTTTGGCTTAATATAATTTTTGGATTTTTTACACTCTGATACTTCTCATTGACAGGGGAAATAAAAATTTCTCTATCTTGGAGTCTGCTTTAAGGAAATGGAACATAGAGCCAGATCAAGACCTCAGATACTAACATATCAAAGCTTTGAGAAACATAAGCTGTACATTTCTTGTTTCAATTCCAGAATTTAAGAAATGAGGGTAATTATCCATCCAAGTAAGTGTTAGTACATGTAATTTTCCATGATGAAACTCCACCATCAAAAAATACTCAAAGAGGGCTTCCCTGGTGGCACAGTGGTTAAGAATCCACCTGCCAATGCAGGGGACACGGGTTCAAGCCCTGGTCTGGGAAGATCCCACATGCCGCGGAGCAACTAAGCCCTTGCGCCACAACTACTGAACCTGTGCTCTAGAGCCCACGAGCCACAACTACTGAAGCCCACATGCCTAGAGCCTATGCTCCACAACAAGATAAGCCACTACAATGAGAAGTCTGCACACCGCAAAGAAGAGTAGCCCCCACTCTCTGCAACTAGAGAAAAAAAACCCATGCGCAACAACAAAGACCCAATGCAACCAAAAAAAAAAAAAAAAAAGAGTACTCAAAGAAATCCCCAGAAGAAAGCCTCTTGAATTAGAAACTGCAAAGACTTCCAAACTCTTAATACACTGGAACTGAAACCCAAGATGTATTAAAAATATTTTAAAGAAACCAAAGAGAGACCTGAGAAGCTTGCTGAATCAGTCACTTGAGGTACTGGATTTAGACCCAGAAGATCTATATAAGAAAACTTAACCTGGGGCTTCCCTGGTGGTGCAGTGGTTGAGAGTCTGCCTGCTGATGCAGGGGACATGAGTTCGTGCCCCAGTCCGGGAAGATCCCACATGCCGCGGAGCGGCTGGGCCCATGAGCCATGGCCACTGAGCCTGCACGTCCGGAGCCTGTGCTATGCAACAGGAGGCGCCACAACAGTGAGAGACCCGCGTACTGCAAAAAAAAAAAAAAAACTTAACCTGTAGCTGATACTAGGTCTCCGTGAATCTCAGTCTTCTCCTGTGTGAGATGGGGATGATTATTAAAAACAACACTTTACTCACAGGACTCTAGAGAGGCTTATATATGATGTATGGGAAGAAAATGCCTGCTTCCAATGAAGATGAAATAATTAATAGATACTGGATTTATTCTCCTGCTTGAAATACCAACAAAATAAGACAAAGTATATAAAACAATAGTTTTCAAGACACTGGACATCAAGCAGTGAAGGACAGTTATTCTTAAGAGACAGAAAATAAATGAGGTGAGCCCTCTGAGTTGAGAAGATGGAACTGTGAGTTCAGAGAGACCAAGGAAGCTAGAGTTTGCAGAGCACAGGAACAAAGAGGAGACAGCAGCATGAAAAGAGAACTCTGGGGATCTGCAGAGGCTCCCTCTTGAGTATTCAGCTGAGTGTTAATCACTACATGCATGGGAGGATAATACTTGAGACCCGGGAAAGAACCACCCCAAAGGATTAGAGAGAACAGTGCTCCTGGCACCCACATGGGACAATGAACAGTGTCTGTCCCTAGCAGTTAGACTGGAAAAATTTACAACTCTTTGGGCTAAAACAATACTTAGGGGAAACTGTATAGCATTAACTAAATATATTAGAAAAGAAAAATATTTCAACTCAATGACCACAGATCCACCTTAAGAAATTTGGAAAAGAAGAGCAAATTAAACTCAGATTGAGTAGAAGAATGAAAGTAATAGATCAGAGTGAAAAATCAATGGAATCTAAAACAGAAATACAATAGAGCAAATCAATGGAACTAAAGCTTGGTTCTTTGAAAAGATCAATAAAATTGAAAAAATAGACTGATCAGGAAAAGAGAGAAAACACAAATTACCAACGTAGAAATGAGAGGTAACGTCACTACAGAATCTACAGATACAAAAAGGAAAATAAGGAAATATTTTTTAAAACACCTTTATCCAATAAACGTCAACTTAGATAAAACAGAGAAATTCCTTGAAATTCACAAACTACGTATGACAGTTCACAGAAGACAGCCTGAATAGTCTTATATCTAGTAAAGAAATTAAATTTCTAGTTTAAAACTTTACCACACACAAAAAAACCCTCTAGGTTATATGGTTTCACAGGTGAATTGCCACCAAATATTTAAGGAAGAACTGCTACAAATTCTACATAAACTCTACCAGAAAATTAAAGAGGCAAGAATACTTCCCAATTCAATTAATGAGGTCAGTGTTACCTTGATACCAAAATCAGACCAGGATGGACACAAGAAAAAAAAAACTACAAACAAATATACTTCATAAACATTGGTATAAATATTCCAAACAAAACTTAAGCAAATCATATCCAACAAATGTAAAAAGTATACTATATCATGACCAAGTAGGATTTATCCCCAAATGTAAGGTTGATTAGATATTCAAATATTGATAAATGTAATTTATTTTATTAAAAACCTACAAAATTGTTAAATGTGTCAAAACCTAATACTGATTTCTGATAAAATTCTCAGCAAACCAGGACTAGACAGAAACTTCCTCAAGCTAATAAGATTTTCCCCTATGATCAGGCCAAGAGATTAGCTCTTACCACCAGAGATGATAGTCAGTGAAATATACAACAACTAAAGAAATTAAAGGCACCCAGATTTGAAAAATAAAACTGTCTTCATTAACAAATTGCATGATTTCTTGCCTAGAAAATCCAATGGTGTCTGCAAAAACTTCTAGTGAGTTTATTAAGTTTGCATTATGCAAGATTAATACACAGAAGTTCTGTACAATAACAGTAAACAGAAAGTGAAATTAAAAATTAGTACTACTTAGGGAGATTGGTTCAAGATGGTGGAGTAGACGGACGTGCTCTCACTTCCTCTTGCGAGAGGACCAGAATCACAACTAACTGCTGAACAATCATCAACAGGTAGACACTGGAACTCACCAAAAATGATACCCCACATCCAAAGACAAAGGAGAAGCCACGATGAGACAGTAGGAGGGGCGCAATCACAATAAAATCAAATCCCGTAACTGCTGGATGGGTGATTCACAAACGGGAGAACACTTATGCCACAGAAGTCCACCCACTGGAGTGAAGGTTCTGAGCCCCATGTCAGGCTTCCCAACCTGGGGGTCCAGCAATGGGAGGAGAAATTCCTAGAGAATCAGACTTTAAAGTCTAGCAGAATTTGACTGTAGGACTTTGACAGGACTGAGGGAAACAGAGACTCCACTCTTGGAGGGCACACACAAAGTAGTGTGTGCATCGGGACCCAGGGGAAGGAGCAGTTACCCATAGAATACTGAACCAGACCTACATGCTAGTGTTGGAGGGTCACCTGCAGAGGCAGGAGTGGCTGTGTCTCACTGTGAGGACAAGGACACTGAAAGCAGCAGTTCTGGAAAGTACTCCTTGGTGTAAGCCCTCCCAGAGTCTGCCATTAGCCCCACCAAAGAGCCCGGGAAGGCTCCAGTGTTGGGTTGCCTCAGGCCAAACAACCAACAGGGAGGGAACCCAGCCCCATCCATCACCAGACAAGTGGATTAAAGTTTTACTGAGCTCTGCCCACCAGAGCAACAGCCAGCTCTACCCACAACCAGTCCCTCCCATCAGGAAACTTGCACAAGCCTCTTAGATAGCCTCATCCACCAGAGGGCAGACAGCAGAAGCAAGAAGAACTACAATCCTGCAGGCTGTGGAACAAAAACCACATTCACAGAAAGATAGACAATATGAAAAGGCAGAGGGCTATGTACCAGATGAAGGAACAAGATAAAACCCCAGAAAAACAACTAAATGAAGTGAAGATAGGCAAGCTTCCAGAGAAAGAATTCAGAATAATGATAGTGAAGATGATCCAGGACCTTGGAAACAGAATGGAGGCAAAGATCAAGAAGATGCAAGAAATGTTTAACAAAGACCTAGAAGAATTAACGAACAAACAAACAGAGATAAACAATACAATAACTGAAATGAAAACTACACAAGAAGGAATCAACAGCAGAATAACTGAGGCTGAAGAATGGATAAATGACCTGGAAGACAGAATAGTGGAATTCACTGCTGTGGAACAGATTAAAGAAAAAGAAATGAAGACAGCCTAAGAGACTTCTGGGACAACATTAAACGCAATAACATTTGCATTATAGGGACCCCAGAAGGAGAAGAGAGAGAGAAAGGACCCGAGAAAATATTTGAAGAGATTATAGTGGAAAACTTCCCTAACATGGGAAAGGAGATAGCCACCCAAGTCCAGGAAGCACAGAGAGTCCCATACAGGATAAATGCAAGGAGAAACACGCCGAGACACATAGTAATCAAATTGGCAAAAATTAAAGACAAACAAAAATTATTGAAAGCAGCAAGGGAAAAACGACAAACAACATACAAGGGAACTCCCATAAGGTTAACAGCTGATTTCGCAGCAGACACTCTGCAAACCAGAAGGGAGTGGCATGACATATTTAAAGTAATGAAAGAGAAGAAACTACAACCAGGATTACTCTACCCGGCAAAGATCTCATTCAGACTCGATGAAGAAATCAAAAGCTTTACAGACAAGCAAAAGCTAAGAGAATTCAGCACCACCAAACCAGCTCTACAACACATGTTAAAGGAACTTCTCTAAGTGGGAAACACAAAAGAAAAGGACCTACAAAAACAAACCCAAAACAATTAAGAAAATGGTAGTAGGAACATACATGTCAATAATTACCTTAAATGTAAACGGATTAAATGCCTGAACCAAAAGACACAGACTGGCTGAATGGATACAAAAACAAACAAAAGTAAAAGACCTACAAAAACAAACCCAAAACAATTAAGAAAATGGTAGTAGGAACATACATGTCAATAATTACCTTAAATGTAAACGGATTAAATGCCTGAACCAAAAGACACAGACTGGCTGAATGGATACAAAAACAAGACCCCTATATATGCTGTCCACAAGAGACCCACTTCAGACCTAGGGACACATACTGACTGAAGTGAGGGGTTGGAAATAGATATTCCATGCAAATGGAAATCAAAAGAAAGCTGGAGTAGCAATACTCATATCAGATAAAATACACTTTAAAGAATGTTACAAGAGACAATGAAGGACACTATGTAATATTCAAGGGATCAATCCAAGAAGAAGATATAACAATTATGACTATATATGCACCCAACATAGGAGAAGCTCAATACATAAGGCAACTGCTAACAGCTATAAAAGAGGAAACCGACAGTAACACACAATAGTGGGGGACTTTAACACCTCACTTACACCAATGGACAGCTCATCCAAACAGAAAATTAATTAGGAAACAGAAGCTTTCAATTACACAATAGACCAGATAGATTTAATTGATATTTATAGGACATTCCATCCGAAAACAGCAGATTACACTTTCTTCTCAAGTGCGCACAGAACATTCTCCAGGACACATCACCTCTTGGGTCACAAATCAAGCCTCAATAAATTTAAGAAAACTGAAATAATATCAAGCATCTTTTCTGACCAC
This sequence comes from Physeter macrocephalus, assembly GCF_002837175.3. Lineage (NCBI taxonomy): Eukaryota > Metazoa > Chordata > Mammalia > Artiodactyla > Physeteridae > Physeter > Physeter macrocephalus. The sequence goes on from NC_041229.1 coordinate 44,738,264, forward strand.
AATGCTATGAGATTAGAAATCAATTACAGGGAAAAAACCATAAAAAAACACAAACACATGGAGGCTAAACAATACATTGCTAAATAACCAAGAGATCACTGAAGAAATCAAAGAGGAAATCAAAAAATACCTAGAAACAAATGACAATGAAAACACGATGATCCAAAATCTATGGGATGCAGCAAAAGCAGTTATAAGAGGGTAGTTTATAGCTATACAAGGCTACCTCAAGAAACAAGAAAAATCTCAAATAAACAATCTAACCCTACACCTAAAAGAAATAGGCTCTTTGAGAAGGTAAACAAAATTGATAAACCATTAGCCAAACTCATCAAGAAAAAGAGGGAGAGGACTCAAATCAATAAAATTAGAAATGAAACAGGAGAAGTTACAACAGACACCACAGAAATACAAAGCATCCTAAGAGACTGCTACACGAAATCTATGCCAATAAAATGGACAAACCGGAAGAAATGGACAAATTCTTAGAAAGGTATAACATTCCAGGACTGAAACAGGAAGAAACAGAAAATATGAACAGGGCTTCCCTGGTGGCACGGTGGTTGAGAGTCCACCTGCCGAAGCAGGGGTCACAGGTTCGTGCCCCCTTCCGGGAAGATCCTACATGCCGCGGAGCGGCTGGGACCATGAGCCATGGCCGCTGAACCTGCACGTCCGGAGCCTGCTCTCTGCAACAGGAGAGGCCACAACAGTGAGAGGCCGGCATACCGCAAAAAAAAAAAAAAAAAAAAAAAAAATATGAACAGACCAATCACAAGTAATGAAACTGAAACTGTGATTTAAAATCTTCCAACAGGGCTTCCCTGGTGGCACAGTGGTTGAGAGTCCGCCTGCTGATGCAGGGAATGTGGGTTTGTGGCCCAGCCTGGGAGGATCCCGCATGCCGCGGAGCGGCTAGGCCCGTGGGCCACGGCCGCTGGGCCTGCGTGTCCAGAGCCTGTGCTCCGCAACGGGAGAGGCCACAGTAGTGAGAGGCCCGCGTACCACAAAAAAAAAAAAAAAAAAAAAAAAACTTCCAACAAACAAAAGTCCAGGACCAGATGGCTTCCCAGGTAAATTCTATCTAACATTTAGAGAAGAGCTAACACCCATCCTTCTCAAACTCTTCCAAAAACTTGCAGAGGAAGGAACACTCCCAAACTCATTCTGTGAGGACACCATCACCCTGATACCAAAACCAGACAAAGATACTACAACAAAAGAAAGTTACAGACCAATGTCACTGATGAATATAGATGCAAAAATCCTCAAAAAAATACTAGCAAACAGAATCCAACAACACATTAAAAGGATCATACACCACAATCAAGTGGGATTTATCCCAGGGATGCAAGGTTTCTTCAATATATGCAAATCAATCAATGTGATATACCATATTAACACATTGAAGGATAAAAACCATATGATCATCTCAACAGATGCAGAAAAATCTTTTGACAAAATTCAACACCCATTTCTGATCAATACTCTCCAGAAAGCAGGCATAGAGGGAACCTACCTCAACATAATAAAGGCCATATACGGAACACCCACAGCAAACATCATTCTCAATGGTGAAAAACTGAAAGCATTTCCTCTAAGATC
>NC_041229.1:44740125-44742697 GCF_002837175.3 Physeter macrocephalus
TTTGCAGATGACATGATACTATACATAGAGAATCCTAAAAATGCCACCAGAAAACGACTAGAGCTAATCAATGAATTTGGTAAAGTTGCAGGATACAAAATTAATGCACAGAAATCTCTTGCATTCCTATACATTAATGATGAAAAATCTGGAAGAGAAATTAAGGAAACACTCCCATTTGCCATTGCAACAAAAAGCATAAAATATCCAGGAATTAACCTACCTAGGGAGACAAAAGACCTGTATGCAGAAAACTATAAGACACTGATGAAAGAAATTAAAGATGATACAAACAGATGGAGAGATAGACCATGTTCTTGGAATGGAAGACTCAATATTGTAAAAATGACTATATTACCCAAAGCTATCTACAGATTCAATGCAATCGCTATCAAATTACCAATGGCATTTTTTACAGAACTAGAATAAAAAATCTTAAAATTTGTATGGAGACACAAAAACCCCAATTAGTCAAAGCAATCTTGAGGAAAAATAACGGAGCTGGAGGAATCAGACTCCCTGACTTCAGACTATACTACAAAGCTACAGTAATCGAGACAATATGGTACTGGCACAAAAACAGAAACATAGCTCAATGGAAGAGGATAGAAAGCCCAGAGATAAACCCATGCACCTATGGTCAACTAATCTATGACAAAGGAGGCAAGGATATACAATGGAGAAAAGACAGTGTCTTCATTAAGTGGTGCTGGGAAAACTGGACAGCTACATATAAAAGAATGAAATTAGAACACTCCCTAACACCATACACAAAAATAAACTCAACATTGATTAGAGACCTAAACGTAAGACCGGATACTATAAAACACTTAGAGGAAAACATAGGAAGAACACTCTTTAACATAAATCACAGCAAGATCTTTTTTGATCCACCTGCTACAGTAATGGAAATAAAAACAAAAATAAACAATTGGGACCTAATGAAACTTAAACGCTTTTGTAAAGCAAAGGAAACTACAAACAAGACAAAAAAGGTGGAGAAAAGGGAACTCTCTTGCACTATTGGTGGGAATGTAAATTGATACAGCCACTATGGAGAACAGTATGGAGGTTCCTTAAAAAACTAAAAATAAAATTACCATATGACCCAGTAATCCCACTACAGTGCATATACCCAGAGAAAACCAGAATTCAAAAAGAAACATGGTTGGAGAGAGGATGGTGGAAGAGTAAGACACGGAGATCACCTTCCTCCCCACAAATACATCAGAAATACATCTACATGTGGAACTGCTCCTATAGAACACCCACTGAACGCTGGCAGAAGACCTCAGATCCCCCAAAAGGCAAGAAACACCACACGTACCTGGGTAGGGCAAAAGAAAAAAGAATAAACAGAGACAAAAGAATAGGGACGGCACCTGCACCAGTGGGAGGGAGCTGTGAAGGAGGAAAGGTTTCCACACACCAGAAGCCCCTTCGCGGGCGGAGACTGCAGGTGGTGGACAGGGAAAACTTCAGAGCCGCGGAGGAGAGCGCAGTAACAGGGTGTGGAGGGCAAAGTGGAGATATTCCCACAGACGACCGGTGCCGACCAGCACTCACCAGCCCGAGAGGCTTGTCTGCTCACCCGCCGGGAAGGGTGGGGGCTGGGAGCTGAGGCTCGGGCTTTGGTAGGAAGCCGGGAGAGGACTGGGGCTGGTGGCGTGAACACAGACTGAAGGGGTTAGTGCACCACGGCTAGCTGGGAGGGAGTCCGGGAGAAGTCTGGAGCTGCCGAAGAGGCAAGAGACCTTTTCTTCCCTCTTTGCTTCCTGGGGCGCAAGGAGAGGGGATTAAGTGCGCCGCTTAAAGGAGCTCCAGAGACGGGCGAGGAGCTGCCGAAGACACAAGAGACTTTTTCTTGCCTCTTTGTTTCCTGGTGAGAGAGGAGAGGGGATTAAGCACGCCATGTAAAGGAGCTCCAGAAAAGGGCGTGAGCCGCGGCTATTAGCGCGGACACCAGAGACGGGAATGAGACGCTAAGGCTGTTGCTGCCACCTCCAAGAAGCCCGTGTGAGGGCACAGGTCACCCTCCACACCACCCCTACCGGAAGCTTGTGCAGCCCGCTACTGCCGGGGTCCCAGGATCCAGGGACCGCTTGCCCGGGAGAACACGCGGCGTGCCTCAGGCTGGTGCAGCATCACGCCGGCCTCTGACGCCACGGGCTCGCCCCGCATCCGTGCCCCTCCCTCCCCGCGGCCTGAGTGAGCCAGGGCCCCCGAATCAGCTGCTCCTTTAACCCCGTCCTGTCTGAGCGAAGAGCAGACGCCCTTGGATGACCTACGCGCAGAGGCGGGGCCAAGTCCAAAGCTGAACACCAGGAGCTGTGCAAACAAAGAGGAGAGGGGGAGGTCTCTCCCAGCAGCCTCAGAAGCAGCGGATTAAAGCTCCACAATCAGCTTGAAGTGCCCTGCATCTGTGGAATACCTGAATAGACAGCGAATCATCCCAAGTTGAGGAGGTGGACTTTGGGAGCAAGATATATGATTATTTTCCCCTTTTTCTCTTTTTGTGAGTGTGTATGTGTGTGCTGCTGTGTGAGATTTTTGTCTGTATAGCTTTGCTTTC
>NC_041229.1:44743057-44744275 GCF_002837175.3 Physeter macrocephalus
TCTTTCCTTCTTTCTTCCTTTCTTCCCTCCTTTCTTCCTTCCTTTCTTCCTGTCTTCCTTCCTCCCTTCCTCACTCACTCCCTCCCTTCCTTCCTTCCTACCTTCTTTCCTTTCTTCCTTTCTTCCTCCCTTCCTTCTTCTCTTCCTTCCTTCCTTCCTTTCTTGCTTTCTTCCTTGATTTCTTCCTTCCTTCCTTCCTTCCTTTCTTACTTTCCTTTCTATTTTTCTCCCTTTTATTCTGAGCCGTGTGGATTAAAGGCTCTTGGTGCCCCAGCCAGGCGTCAGGGCTGTCTCTGAGGGTGAGAACCAATGTCAGGACACTGATCCACAAGAGACCTCCCAGCTCCACGTAATATCAAATGGCGAAAATCTCCCAGAGATCTCCATCACAACAACAAGACCCAGATTCACTCAACGACCAGCAACCTACAGTGCTGGACACCCTATACCCAACAAAAAGCAAGACAGGACTACAGCCCCATCCATTAGCAGAGAGGCTGCCTAAAATCATAATAAGGCTACTGACATCCCCAAACACACCACCAGACGTGGACCTGCCCACGAGAAAGACAAGATCCAGCCACATCCACCAGAACACAGGCAGTAGTCCCCCCAACCAGGAAACCTACTCAACCCACTGAACCAACCTTAGCCACTGGGGACAGTCACCAAAAACAACGGGAACAACGAACCTGCAGCCTGCAAAAAGGAGACCCCAAACACAGTAAGCAAAATGAAAAGACAGAAAAACACACAGCAGATGAAGGAGCAAGGTAAAAACCCACCAGACCTGACAAATGAAGAGGAAATAGGCAGTCTACTTGAAAAAGAATTCAGAATAATGATAGTAAAGATGATCCAAAATCCTGGAAATAGATCCCAGAAGAAGAAGAGAAAAAGAAAGGGACTGAGAAAACATTTGAAGAGATTATAGTTGAAAATTACGCTAATATGGCAAAGGAAATAGTCAATCAACTCCAGGAAGCACAGAGAGTCCCATCCAGGATAAATCCAAGGAGAAACACGCCAAGACACATATTAATCAAACTATCAAAAATTAAATACAAAGAAAACATATTAAAAGCAGCAAGGGAAAACAACAAATAACACAGAAGGGAATCCCCATAATGTTAACAGCTGATCTTTCAGCAGAAACTCTGCAAGCCAGAAAGGAGTGGCAGGACATATTTAAAGTGATGAAGGAGAAAAACCTACAAC
>NC_041229.1:44744644-44748525 GCF_002837175.3 Physeter macrocephalus
GACCTTGTGACGGCATGGGAACCCTGGGAATTTTAGGCCATACTGCAGGTGCAACTGGCAAGCTGGAGGGAAGGACCTTCAAAGCGGAGTGTCCTCTCCTGTTTAACACTGAGCCCAAGTGGCTGAGGCAGGTAGCCTTTTACTTTCCAGAATTAGTATCCTCGTATGCCTGTCGGTTGCTCTGCAGAGACGATACTGTCAGGATACTCTTCCAAGCCGTTTTCGGAAACCGCTTAGGGAGAATAGCCTCGCAGTGGAGGCACAGACCATTTCCCTAGATACCAGCACAGTGTGTCCAGCAGCGATCATTCCCTGGAGAATACTTATTTCACACCGAGATTCCATCACGGAGTTTGGCCTTGTACTAGTACAACTTTCTTAGGAAACAAGGATGAGGTGTAGGGTGAATCTACGTGCGCGCACTCTCCATTTCCTGGAGAAGGTTTCATCACAGAGAAGACTTCATCACCGACCTCTGCCACGAGTATGCAGCCAAGAAGCGCTTTGCGGTTGCTGTTCTCAGACCGACAGAGTAGACCTAGCTGTGTGCGGGCCCTGCTTGGTGGTTCACACGTTCCGTGACACTCTGCCTCGGGAAGTTTTTCAGAGTTGGTGCCACCTCTGTGCTGCCAATGTGAAGAGGCGTAGGGGCCTTTCACCCTGAAGGAAGGGCTTGTATCTCATGGACAAAATGTGGACGTCACCCAGCAGCTGGAGGCACACTGTTGACACCGTTTCTTCTGCCCGTTTAAAATACAAGTCGGTCATTCCATCCAAAAACAACAGAATACACATTTTTCTCAAGTGCTCATGGAACATTCTCCAAGATAGATCATATCTTAGGTCAAACATCAAGCCTTGGTATTTCAGAAAATTGAAATCGTATCAAGTATCTTTTCCAACCACAACGCTATGAGACTAGATATCAATTACAGGAAAAGATCTGTAAAAAATACAAACACATGGAGGCTAAACAATACACTACTTAATAACGAAGTGATCACTGAAGAAATCAAAGAGGAAATCAAAAAATACTTAGCAACAAATGACAATGGAGACATGACGACCCAAAACCTATGTGTTGCAGCAAAAGCAGTTCTAAGAGGGAAGTTTATAGCAATACAATCCTACCTTAAGAAACAGGAAACATCTCGAATAAACAACCTAACTTTGCACCTAAAGCAATTAGAGAAAGAGGAACAAAAAAACCCCAAATTTAGCAGAAGGAAAGAAATCATAAAGATCAGATTAGAAATAAATGTAAAAGAAATGAAGGAAAATATAGCAAAGATCAATAAAACTAAAAGGTGGTTCTTTGAGAAGATAAACAACATTGATAAACCATTAGCCAGACTCATCAAGAAAAAAAGGGAGAAGACTCAAATCAATAGAATTAGAAATGAAAAAGGAGATGTAACAACTGACACTGCAGAAATACAAAAGATTATTAGAGATTACTACAAGAAACTGTATGCCAAGAAAATGGACAACCTGGAAGAAATGGACCAATTTTTAGAAATGCACAACCTGCTGAGACTGAACCAGGAAGAAATAGAAAATATGAACAGACCAATCACAAGCACTGAAATTGAAACTGTGATTAAAAATCTTCCAACAAACAAAAGCCCAGGACCAGATGGCTCCACAGGCGAATTCTATCAAACATTTAGAGAAAAGCTAACACCTATCCTTCTCAAACTCTTCCAAAAGATAGCAGAGGGAGGAACACTCCCAAACTCATTCTATGAGGCCACCATCACCCTGATACCAAAACCAGACAAAGACGTCACAAAGAAAGAAAACTACAGGCCAATATCACTGATGAACATAGATGCAAAAATCCTCAACAAAATACTAGCAAACAGAATCCAACAGCACATTAAAAGGATCATACACCATGATCAAGTGAGGTGTATTCTGGGAATGCAAGGATTCTTCAATATACACAAATCAAACAACTTGATACACCATATAACAAACTGAAGAAGAACAACTATATGATCATCTCAATAGATGCAGAGAAAGCTTTTGACAAAATTCAACACCCATTTATGATAAAAACCCTGCAGAAAGTAGGCATAGAGGGAACTTTCCTCAACATAATAAAGGCCATATATGACAAACCCACAGCCAACACTGTCCTCGATGGTGAAAAAATGAAACCACTTCCACTAAGATCAGGAACAAGACAAGGTTGCCCACTCTCACCACTCTTATTCAACATAGTTTTGGAAGTTCTAGCCACAGCAATCAGAGAAGAAAAAGAAATAAAAGGAATCCAAATAGGAAAAGAAGAAGTAAAGCTGTCACTGTTTGCAGATGACAAGATACTATACATAGAGAATCCTAAGGAGGCTACCAGAAAACTACTAGAGCTAATCAATGAATTTGGTAAAGTAGCAGGATACAAAATTAATGCACAGAAATCTCTGGCATTCTTATACACTAATGATGAAAAATCTGAGAGTGAAATTAAGAAAACACTCCCATTTACCACGGCAACAAAAAGAATAAAATATCTAGGAATAAACCTACCTAAGGAGACAAAAAACTTGTATGCAGAAAACTATAAGACACTGATGAAAGAAATTAAAGATGATACAAATAGGTGGAGAAATATACCATGTTCTTGGATTGGAAGAATCAACATTGTGAAAATGACTCTACTACCCAAAGCAATCTACAGATTCAATGCAATCCCTATCAAACTACCACTAGCATTTTTTACAGAACTAGAAAAAAAAATTTCACAATTTGTATGGAAACACAAAAGACCCCGAATAGCCAAAGCAATCTTGAGAACGAAAAATGGAGCTGGAGGAATCAGGCTCCCTGACTTCAGCCTATTCTACAAAGCTACAGTAATCGAGACAATATGGTACTGGCACAATAAAAGAAATATAGATCAATGGAACAGGATAGAAAGCCCAGAGATAAACCCACACACATATGGTCACCTTTTCTTTGATAAAGGAGGCAAGAATATACAGTGGAGAATAGACAGCCTCTTCAATAAGTGGTGCTGGGAAAACTGGACAGGTACATGTAAAAGTATGAAATTAGAACACTCCCTAACACCATACACAAAAATAAACTCAAAATGGGTTAAAGACCTAAATGTAAGGCCAGACACATATGGTCACCTTATCTTTGATAAAGGAGGCAAGAATATACAATGGAGAAAAGACAACCTCTTTAATAAATGCTGCTGGGAAAACTGGACAGCTACATGTAAAAGTATGAAATTACAACACTCCCTAACACCACACACAAGAATAAACTCAAAATGGGTTAAAGACCTAAATGTAAGGCCAGACACTATCAAACTCTTAGAGGAAAACATAGGCAGAACACTCTATGACATAAATCACAGCAAGATCCTTTTTGACCCATCTCCTAGAGAAATGGAAATAAAAACAAAAATAAACAAATGAGACCGATAGAAACGTAAAAGCTTTTGCACAGCAAAGGATACCATAAACAAGACCAAAAGACAACCCTCAGAATGGGAGAAAATAGTTGCAAATGAAGCAACCGACAAAGGATTAATCTCCAAAATTTAAAAACAGCTCATGCAGCTCAATATCAAAAAAAACAAACAACCCAATCCAAAAATGGGCAGAAGAACTAAATAGACATTTCTCCAAAGAAGATATACAGATCGCCAACAAACACATGAAAGAATGCTCAACATCATTAATCATTAGAGAAATGCAAATCAAAACGACAATGAGATATCATCTCACACCGGTCAGATTGGCCATCATCAAAAACTCTAGAAACAATAAATGCTGGAGAGGGTGTGGAGAAAAGGGAACCCTCTTGCACTGCTGGTGGGAATAATGTAAATTGATACAGCCACTATGGAGAACAGTATGGAG
>NC_041229.1:44748935-44784276 GCF_002837175.3 Physeter macrocephalus
AAAAAAAAAAAAAAGACACATGCACCCCAATGTTCACTGCAGCACTATTTACAATAGCCAGGTCATGGAAGCATCCTAAATGCCCACTGACAGACGAACGGATAAAGAAGATGTGGTACATATATACAATGGAATATTACTCAGCCATAAAAAGGAACGAAATTGGGTTCTTTGTAGAGACGTGGATGAATATAGAGACTGTCATAGAGTGAAGTAAGTCAGAAAGAGAAAAACAAATATCGTATATTAATGCATATATGTGGAACCTAGAAAAATGGTACAGATGAACCGGTTTTCAGGGCAGAAATTGAGACACAGATGTAGAGAACAAATGTATGGACACCAACGGGGGAAAGTGGCAGCAGGGTGGGTGGTGGTGTGATGAATTGGGAGACTGGGATTGACATGTATACACTAATATGTGTAAAATAGGTAACTAATAAGAACATGCTGTATAAAAAAATTTTTTTAAGTTAGTACTATTTAAAATAATATTAAAAATGTAAAATACTGAGGGGTATATCTGGCAATAGACATGCAAATCTTTATGCTGAAAACTACAAAGCATCGCTCAGAAAATTGAAGATGACTTAAATAAATTTTTTAAAAAAGAGATACACTGTGTGTACATATCAGGAGACTCAATAACGTTAAGATGTCAATTCTCCCAAATTTATCTATGGATTTGAAGAATTCCAATTAAACTCTTAGTAGTCTTTTTTAAACATAAACTGACAAACTGATTAAATATATTTTATGGAAATGCAAAGGAACTAGAATACTGAAAACAACTCTCAGAAAAAAAAGAAGAAAGTTGGTGGATTAACACTACCTGACTTCAAGACTCAGTCTAAAAATAGAGTAATCAAAACAGTGTGGTAACAGCATAAAGATAGAAAAATAGATCAACAGAACAGAATAGGGAATTCAGAAAAAGACCCACGTGTTTATGGAAAACTGGTTTGACAAAGGTATACAAGCAATTCAGAGAGATGATGGCCATTAGTCCAATGGAATATTACTCAAATCAACAGAAAGCAGTAAACCATGGATACACCTAGCAATGTAGCAAATCTCAAAATAATTATGCTGAATGAAAGAAACCAGGAAAAGGAAGATAAACACTGGATGAGTCAATTTCTATGAAACTTTACAAAAATACAAAGTAATCTACAGTGACAGAACACAGATCAGTGGTTGTCTGGGGATGGGAGGCATTAAGAAGTCCATGAGGAAAATCTTGGAGGTGATGGATACATTCATTATCTTGTTTGCTGTAATGATTTCACAAAAGGATACATAAATGAAAACTTACCAAGTTGCTCACTTTCAACATGTGCAGTTCACTGTATGTCAATTTTATTTTAATAAAGCTTTTAAGAGGCATTTAAGTATATACATATTATATAAATGATATAATAGTATATTATATTTTATACAAATTATATAATAATATATAATATTAGAATATGTATAAAATATATATTATATAATTTTTTTTTACAGATTTAGTCTCAGACTTCAGAGAATTCTAGCAAATAACTGAATTCTTCCTCTCTTATATCTCTTGTAATTTTGATGCCCATAGTGAAATAGAAATTTATTTTATAGAAGAATTTTTTCCTCTTGCTTTTAATCGCTAAGCTCATCCCTTTTGAGCTGCCCAGTGCAGCATTCTCTCCTGGAGCTGACTCAGGAAGCTGTACTGAGTGACAGAAGAGCTTCGGAGTGAGGACCTGTGCTAAATTCAGCTCCACCACTCACTCACTCTGTAAACTTGGGCTAGTTACTTAGCCTTGCCTTCTTTATTTATACAATCTAGATAATAGTTATACTTTAGATTCATTATGAAGATAAAACAAGATGGTATATGTAAAGATTCTATAAAAGGATCTCTAGAAATGTTCTATTGTACCTTATGCTTATAAAGTTATCACAACAGAGTGTGCTTTAGAAAATACTGGCATTTACATTACCGTGAAAAAGAACTGCACCATGTGGTATTAGTAAATATATTTTCCAATAATCTCATGGCTAGAAGTGATGATTAACAGCATATTATTAGAATACAACATAAAATAAAACCCACAAATGTTTCCTCTGCCTCTTGGTGGCCCTAGTCTTCATATTAATATAGGTGTTTTAGTCTAGTATACCTGCCTTATAACCAATGTCATTCCCTGAGGCACTATATAGAGCTAATCTTAACTGTAATCTTATGGCTCAGTGTCAGATGCTATATAGAGTTCACCCACATCACCACAGCAACTGTGTGGGATCGTTGTCACCACAACCCACATGGTTGGCCTGGAGTTTTGACTTTTCAGTAATTGCCAGTGTCACAACCTTTAAAAATTGTAGACAACTGCCACCCAGGCCATATGGCTACTAAATAAAGAAGTTATTGTCCCCTAAAGTTGTGATGGGCATTGAGGTGACAAGAGAGCTTCTGTCAAAGACATGGTCACTGAGAAAATGATGTGAAGAGCTTGACTATTAAAAGATGATGTGTATTAGCAAATTATTGTTGCACCCTTACAACATGCTGGGGTGGAAACCAGAGGAAGCATACGATCTGGTACTTGACTTCAGGGTATCAATATAAAAGAATAAAAGATGTACTATTAAAATTAGATAACTTATTTATGCCTTCAGCAAATACTTACTAAATGCCTATTATGTGCCCCTCATTATTTTTTTTAGGTGCTGGAGCTATAGCTGTAAACAAAACAGACAAAAATACCTGCCTTAATGGAGCTTACATTCCTGTTAGAGGAAGATAGAGTAAAACAAAATAAGTAAGTTACACTATATTAGATGATGATAATTGCTAAGAGAAAGATAAATTAGGGAACCAGGATTTAGAACATTAGAGAGAGCACAATTTAAGTAGGGTAGTCAGGGACTTCCCTGGTGGTCCAGTGGTAAAGAATCTGCCTTCCAATGTGGGCGAGGCAGGTTCGATCCCTGGTCAGGGGACTAAGATCCCACATGCCACGGGGCAACTAAGCCCGTGCACCACAACTACTGAGCTCACGCGCCTCAATGAGAGAGCCCACATGCCGTAAATTACAGAGCCCACACGCCCTGGAGCCTGCGCGCCACGACTAGAGAGAGAAAACACACTTACCACAACTAGAGAGAAGCCCACGTGCCACAACGAAGAGACCACGCTGCAATGAAAGATCCGGAACGCCTCAACGAAGACCTCACGTGCCGCAACTAAGACCTGACGCAGCCAAAAAAAAGAAAAATAAATAAATATTTTAAAAATAAATAAATAGGGTAGTCAGGGACAATCTTACTGAGAAAGTGACTTGTATAAATCTCAGGAGGATATGAGGGAGTAACATGGGGGCAACAGATAGACACAGGGGAAGATGATTCCAGGAGTAGGAAACCACAGGTACAAAGTCCAGAGAGGGTCATGAGCTGCCATATTTGAGAGAGTAGTTGGAAGGCCAGTATGGCTGGAGCAAAGTAAGTTCGGGAAAACTAGTAGGTGATGGCAGAGGTAACAGAGGATGAGATCTTGTACAGTCTTATTGCCATTGCATTGACCATGGCTTTTACTCTAGTGAAACATGAAACCATTAGAGGATTTGGGCAAAGGAAGGACTTGTACTGGCTTTTTTTAAAGATCACTTTGGCTATCGTGAATAGATGGTAGGTGTAGGCAAAAAAGCAATCAAGGAGACAATTAGAAGGCTATCATGGGACTTCCCTGGTGTCAGAGTCATTAAGAATCCGCCTGCCAATGCAGGGGACACGGGTTCGATCCCTGGTCTGGGAAGATCCACATGCCACAGAGCAACTAAGCCCATGCACCACAACTACTGTGCCTGCGCTCTAGAGCCCGCAAGCCACAACTACTGAGCCCACGTGCCACAACTACTGAAGCCCGTGAACCTAGAGCCTGTGCTCTGCAACGAGAGAAGTCACTGCAATGAGAAGTCCACGCACCGCAAAGAAGAGTAGCCCCCACTCGCCACAACTAGAGAAAGCCTGCATGCAGCAATGAAGACCCAACTCAGCCAAAAATAAATTAATTAAAAAAAAAAAAAAGAAGCCTATCACAGTAATAAGATGACAGATGATGCCTTGGATCCGCACAGTAGCAGTGGAAGCAGTGGGTATTTTTAATTAGTGAAAGTCAAGCGGAGGGAACCTCCATTTACTGAGTTCTTCTCTATGCCAGGCCCTTGAACTGCAGGCTGATTCAAGTACAGTTCTATCATTTATTCTTCATATAATCCTTTTGGGTAGTAGTAGCATAGCTATTTTGTTCAGTAGGAAACTAAAGCTTGGGGAGGTTCACTAGTTTTTCCAAGACAGGTTGCACCACAAGTACTGAATTCAGTCTGACTCCAGAGTCCACACTCTGCTCACTCTGCCACAAGGCCTCTCAGGTTTAAAGCATTGGGGGAAGGTGTGACTCAATTAGCAACAGTCATGATAGTCTATGGATAGGAGAAATCAGTGCAGATCAGGGTATCCAAGGATAACTGGAAGGGACAGCTTGGATGTGACATGGGTAAGTGGAGAGGAGGGGGTCAAGCCAAAAGAATAGCCTGAGCAAACGAGAAAGCAGTGCTGGAGTAGAAGAGTCCATTATGAAGAGGGCCTCTACTTGTTTAGGGACAATAATGAGTCATTAGAGGATGCATCTGTTTCCACGGTGACTCCCACTAAGCTGTTGCTTCCAAAATATTTACTGATTAATTCAAGGCTTCATGACTATCAGAGCAGTTATTAAATATGACCTAAGTGGCACATGATTTCTTTTCAAGAAATAAAGTATTGATACAAATTCAGGGCATTTATTAAACTCCTATTACAGCTTCTTTATTAAATTATCATTTTTTTGAACATCCATTAAGCAAGATAATGAGCTAGTTCCAAGGGTTGTGAGAGGATGCAAAGATTAGCTAGCGATTGATCTCTTCCTTCAGGTATATTATAATTTATCTGGGGATACCTTTAAAATAAGGTTATATATGTTAAGTAGGAAATGAGTGAAATGGGTCTTAAGAGCTCTAGGCATTAGAGAAGGTAGAGAATGCTTGTGTCTGGGGACATTAGGGCTTAATGATATGGTTAGCATTTGAGTTGAGTCCTGAAGTTTGGTTGGGCTGTGAGAGGGAGAGTTTGAGGCAGAGTATTCCAAGCTTAGAAGACTAGAAAAATTGGAGAATGGAGTTAAGAAAATACAAGGCCTGTTCCGGTGATGGAGGGTAAACTTGTTCAACCAGAGTGGAAGTGTCATAATATCACAAGAGATAAGCCTGGAAATGAAAGTGGGGAAAGATTTCTTAAGGATCGCATATGCTAGGCAATGATATGGGGAATTTTCTTCTACATATTAAGTAATTTACGAAAAACTTTGAGCCAGAAAATTATATAATCAAAAATCACGTTTAGAAAGGTTAATCTGACAGTATCATTTGGAGTTTATTGGATGAAATAGAGGTTAGTATTGGATGTGAGCAAGAAATAAACTTTGATTGCATTAAGCTACTGGGAATTTGAGGGTGTAACACCATCTACTGTCGGTGACAGAAGAGTGGCATAACCTTGGTGATCCTCTGCAGGGTTGAGGGCAGGGAGAGGAGTCAAGGGTGACTTCAAGATTTCAATTATAGGTTATTGAGAAATTTCGTTAATAGGGAAAATAGAAAAGGGGAACAGAGTGGGTAAAGAAGATGAGTTTCACTCAAAATATTTAAGTTTGAAGTTACACAGGTAGAAATAAGTAAAGACGAATAAAAGAAGTGGAACTGGTACCTTAGTGATGTACAGTGCTAATGAAGAACCCCTGGGGCAAAATTACTAAGTCAGTAGAAGACTAGAAACCTGGATGAAAGCATGAAGAACTCAAAGCTAGAAGCCAGTGACAACTGTCCTTAATATCTATGTTTCAGACAGTAACTGCAGGAAGAGCAGGGACCATGAGAGACCTAAAAATGTTTCACAAAGAAATATGAGGTAAATTTATATATTGATGAATATGACAAATGTGCTTAAAATGATTCTTGAGTGGTGGATTTACATAAATGGAAAGTTAAGACATCACAGTAGAGGGGCAAGCTTTGGCATTTGACAGGCTAGATTTATATCCTGGCTCTGCCACTTAATAGCTTTGCTACACAAGTTGCTGAAACTCTCCTTTCTCACTTTCTTCGGATGTAAGTTTGGGGTGATATTAAATGCCTACTTGATAGAGGCCTTATGAGAAGAACATCGACTAGTACCTATGAAGCACTTAACAGTGTCTTAGTCAGTTCAGGCTACCATAACAAAATAGAGTAGACTGGGATATTTAAGCCCAACCAAGATCAGGGTGCCAGTATGGTTGGGTTGTGGTGAGGACCTCTTCCTGGTTTGCAGACAGCCACCTCCTCACATGGCAGAGAGAAGGAGAGCAAGCTCTCTGGTGTCTCTTCTTATAAGGACTCTAATCCCAAGATGAGGGCCCCACCCTCGCATCTCATAGGCCCTACCCCAAATACGCCCCAAAGGTCCTATCCTAAATATCAATACACTGGCAGATAGGACTTCAACATGTAAATTTTGAGGGGACACAATTCAGTCCATAGCACACATAGTCTCCAGCATTCAGTAAAATTCAATAAACCATATCATTATTAGCATTTTTCTTCTGCAAAATATTTTTCTCTAGCAATTTTGTAGAGCTAAGAATCTCAACACTTCAGAATAAATAAAAGAATGTGATTCTAAGAAAGAATTCAGCCAAAATTCACACTGTATGAAAAATGCAACTCAAACAATTGTAAGTCACAAACCTCTACAGGGCACAGTAGAGAGAAACACAAGAGATTTGTGCATTTATAAACCATGTGCAAACTCTTGCTTCCACAAATGTTAAAATGTTTTCCACATTCTGCTTGAATTGGCATATGTTACATCTGGGAAATTCTAGCAAAATATAAAAACAATATTCAAGGGTGCTTTATGGTTAGGACATTTTAACTAACATATAGTAAATTGCTTCAAAGGGGGGGGAATGTTTTTTAAACCCTGGATAACTAGCTGTAATTGGATACCACGCGGGAGATTTGGACAACAAAATTGGTGTTTGAACTGACTGTCTCAGAAGCACGTGGCAAATTTTCTTTCCTAGGAGTTCCCTTGATGCCTGAAATTTTCAGTTTCCAATTGCACTTTCTCTGTTGTTATTTTTCCTTCCTTCCACGTCTCTCAGTTTCTTTGGATAATGTAAAGAAGTAGGCATGGACCAGGGTTTCCTTTTATGCTCTAAGGCAGTATTTAATTAAACCTCAATTAGCGATGAAAGAGAAGAAAATTCATCTGGTGATTCTTCCTCTAAACTGAATTAGCTGGTTCAAATGGTCACAGGTAACTGGAGAACGTTCTCCATTGTGAAATCAGCTCACAGTGCAAGGCATCTGCTATCCTGGTGAGGAACTGTGAATTAAATTTGATGTCTGCATTCTCTTTGTCAAATAATTCAGCTCTGGAAATCTTTTGGTCCATGGTTCTACTTCAATATAAAATTAAATAATTTGCCTCTGTTGGACTGTAGGCACCCATATAAACCCATAGAATACTGGATAAAGTTAAACCAGTAATTATCATAAAAATTAACAGTAGAATTGGAATTCAAATAATTAGTAAGTAGCTGCCCAGCTGATAACAGGTTGCTTTTCCAAACAAGAATTTGACTCATGTCAGGATCTGGGTTGTAATCACTGGAAACCAATGTTAGCTTGGCTCTCTTAAGTAAAATAAATAAATATAATTATAAATAAATATTATTATTTGGAAGAATATTGTGGCCTCCCAGGATCTACTGGTAGCTGGAGAACTAAGTTTGGAAACTTGGACCAGCTCCCAAGGGCCATGAAACAAGAAGCTCAGCTTTTAGCAATTTAGCCAGAGTATAACTGCACTTGGACCCACTCCGCTCACTTCATTGTAAATAAATACTGGCCATCCTTTGATTTACTTCACTTTCTCCAGATTACTGGGAAGGAGTTTCCAATTCACTAAGCCTGGGTCACATTCCTATTACCTGGCAACCAGGGCACGGAGAATGCAGGAGGATAAGGCTACTTTAATTTCCCTAATGAAAGGAATATACAGCCTTCTAGAATCTTAGTACAATAAGGAGTTCATCAATATTAGGAAGGGATTTGGATTCGAGGCAGCCAAATAGTGAAGATTACTATAGCTTAATTCAATAACAGGAAATGATATGTGGTCTCATTACCATCATCATTATCATAATTAGCATTTAATAAGCAGTTATTTGCTTGCTAGGCTCTATCTCATTTTATGCTCCCAACAATCTTATGAGACAGCTTAGTGTCCTTTTATTGAAAATGGAAGAAAAAATACTTAGTGAGGTTAAATGACTTGCCCAAGATTACACACCTAGTAAGTAGCAAAGCAGTCTCAAACTTTAGGCTGTGTAACTTCAAATAAGCTAAACCATGTGCACACACATGGAATTGACTTCCCTGCTGCCACTAGGCAATTTTATAGATTATTAAATACACTAGGTGCTTAACAAATACTTGCTGAAAACTCGGCTAGAACAACTCTGATATATAGCTGGTGCTCAATAAATACCTGTTGAATGAATAAAGCAATGTATTTTACATGTTTACTAAAAGAACAGGTGTCAAGCGACACGTGTCCCCTCCCTTCCATAGTTCCCTGACAGCATGCAGCTCTGAGCCTTGTGCTGACTTGGCGATCCCATGAACCAAAGGGACTGAAGTCCAGGTTATAATGAAATCAAGGCATATTCATAATGGTAAGGTAAACTGTATTTAAGCAGTTGTTTATCTTTATTACTTCTAATACATGATAATATTTTAGAAAATGGCTTTTTTAGATAAGAGATTGTATACAGTTGAAATGTCTTTGTGAATCCTTTAATGCTTTAACTCCATGGTTTTCTACTCTGCTTTTAAAAAAATGGATCAATCCTGGAGACTAAGCAGAGAAGAATATTTCAGACACTGCGCAGAGACATCTATGGATGGGCTACAGTTAACATATCCAAGGACAGGTCCCACCTTGACCGCCAGCAATAATTAGACTTAAGAAGCAGGATTTCTTTTCAAAGGACAATAAAGTCTCAGTTCTGAACTGCTTCACCGTAGATAGTTATCAGGCCAGAATGAGCCAGCTCACAGATTTCTTTGGAGAACTGGTATAACTTGTTCTCAGATCTATAGATTATAAAATAATAATACTAATTTATTAGAATTGTAAAACAGTTCATGGTTTCCTCTTGCGCTTTCATTCACTTGCTCTCTCTTGATCCTAGATATTATTATTGTTGTTGTTATTTTACAGATGAGCAAACTAAGGCTCAAAGAGATTTCCTGGCTTGCCCAAGCAAGGACATATAACTGACAAATAAAGAGCTAAAATCTGAATCTATGTTCTTTTAATTATATTGTGCTGCCTTCTGTAAATGCAAAACAAACCCATGGGACATAGAACCAAACAACTAATTATTATAAAAATGAACAGTTAAATTGGAATTCAAATACAGTAATTAGTAAGTGGTTGTCCAGTTGCTAACATTGAGCCACCACTGAATCCAATATGGAACTTTGCAGAATGATGGAAAACAAGAAAAATCAGTCTCTCACTGAGTACTCTCAAGGAGATTTAGTCTAGTGCTTCCCATGTTTTTGGGTTTTGACTTCAACACACTGTATTAGATACCAATCCACTGGAAAAGACCTAGGGTGTGTTGTATCTGTCTGGTGCTCTGATGGCATGTCTGGTGACATGATGGCATGGAGTTAAGTTGGGACTGAGTCTAGAAGATAAGAAAGTTAATACTTCAAAGAATGGTTTCTTATATTATACCCTTCCATGATTCTCTATGTTAATACGGTGCTAAAGTGTTTGAAAAATGTTCAGTCCAGATACTAGCAGTGCTTTACAATTTGATGTGTTTTCAATCTATTAGTCCTTAGAAAAATTGTTTCATGTCTGTGAACCTCAGTTTCCTTAAAAAAAAAGAAAGAGAGACTAATGTTAACATTAGTTAACTAATGTTAACATATCCACGTAGTGGCTACTTACAGAGCTTTTGTAATGGCTAAATTAGAACAACAGTAATTTCTCAATAAATATTGCCCATTACTATTAATCAGAATCTTTTACATATAACTTCTCATTTATTTGCTCAACTGCTATCCTCAGAAGTTAGTAAGGATGATTACTCTCATTTTCTAGGGAAGGAAACTGACATTTACAAAAGTAACCTTGTTGTGTTTATAAAAACAGGAGATACTGGTGCAGAAAGGTCAGTCTGTAGAGCCAGATCAAACTGAGTTTGAAATCCTGCTTTACTCAGTTTTAGCTTTCTGTTACTGGGCATTTTATTTTAACTCTCTGAGCCCAAATTTTCTCATCTAAACCAAGGCAGAAATTAATGCTTAGCTTTTATGTTTGCTGTGAGGGTTAAATAAGGTAATGAATGTCAAGCACATAGCATCTAGCATGTGTGGGATACCTTCTTCTCCCATCTCTTCTCCTTTAATGACTGCCTTTGAATAATTCAAAATAAAATGGTTTATAGAAAATCATCATTGTCATTGTCGAAAGTGACATTATTGTGATTCTAAAGTAACATCTATAATAAAGAAGCTAGTACAAGTGGCACAGTAACTAGCACAGTCAGAAGGTGCTTCATAAATACCTTTTTTTTTTTTAACATCTTTATTGGAGTATAACTGTTTTACAATAGTGTGTTAGTTTCTCCTTTACAACAAAGTGAATCAGTTATACATATACATATGTTCCCATACCTGTGCTATGCGGCAGCTTCCCACTAGCTATCTAATTTACATTTGGTAGTGCATATATGTCCCTGCCACTCTCTCACTTCGTCACAGCTTACCCTTCCCCCTCCCCATGTCCTCAAGTCCATGCTCTAGTAGGTCTGTGTTTTATTCCTGTCCTACCACTAATCTCTTCATGACATTTTTTTTTCTTAGATTCCATATATATGTGTTAGCATACGGTATTTGTTTTTCTCCTTCTGACTTACTTCACTCTGTATGACAGACTCCAGGTCTATCCACCTCATTACAAATAACTCAGTTTCATTTCTTTTTATGGCTGAGTAATATTCCATTGTATATATGTGCCACATCTTCTTTATCCATTCACCTGTTGATGGACAGTTAGGTTGCTTCCATGTCCTGGCTACATAAATACCTTTTGATTAAAATGATCCAATGTCTCATTTTATACAAATCCTTCTACCCTAGTCAAGTCTCTTGTATTAGACACGATAATTAATCTTCCATGTGTACAATTTGCAAACTCTGCATTTTGTGGCTGAATTATTTGCAGGTTTATACACTACAATGTAATTCTTTTTTTCAATTTTCTACTTCACTTCAATTATAGTGCTTACTATATGAGATAGGGTTTTCATTTAGCATGCTTGTTATTTTTAATTAGAAGTAAAGTTTTAATGGAACTTAAATTTTTAGCATCACTTATTTTCAGAAACATAAACTCTGGAACATTTTGTGAATAAAACATACAGTAATTCTCAAATTTTCAAAGGTATGGAGTGCTAATTTTACAAATATCTTAGACTAATCTACTGACTTCTTGTATTAAATTGTACTAGGTATACAACAACAGCAATAGTTTCCTATGTAGTACCGTTATGGAGTCTTGACTTCTACATGTATTGTCTCTAATTGTCACAACTCTACAAGAAGGTATTATTTTCTTTATTTTCCAAATGAGGAAGCTCTGGAAAAAGAATTATCAAATTCTACCTGAGAAACTCTAGCAAGGCTTCACAGTAAAGTGACCATTAAACCATGTTTTAAAATATGATAGGAAGCTCATCATATAGAGATGGGAAAGCCAAGTCTCCAGGAAATATTATGAAACACGATTAAAATGAAAAAGAATAGTGGTGAAGATGGACCAATGGGTAGAGGCAAATAAAGGTCTGGCCTAGGAGTTTGGTCTTTGTAAGGAGAGTGGAATGCTATGGCTTTTTGCCATATACTCTTTTTTAATAATATCATTACCACCAGCCTTCATATCCCTGTGGAATTCTTCCTTCATTTACATACCATATGGAAGTTCCTCAAAATACTGTAATGCGAATGAAAGAGATATGCTATCTGAAATAACATATCCATCAGAGGGCTGCCAACCGGCTGTTCATGGTGAATCATTTAAATTTAAAATCTGGTGTTCTGCACATAGAAGTGTACAATTCTGTTGAGTTTCTGTAACTCCCTGAAGACACGTCTTCTTTCTGCAGATGCTGCCTTCATTTGCATTTCAATATGAGCATTTAGGGGTCAACTGCCTGTATTTCAGGCACAGTTTAAATTGGAGTAGCTACGGATATTACAAACTGGTGTCTCTCTAGGCTGATGGCTACAGCTCTGGGTTCCCAGTGTTGCCACGCTTCCTATCACAGAAAAGCCCACATACAGTGTTGGGGAAAAGGTTGAATGATATATGATGTCATCAGTTTCTTTAATCCTTTTGTAAGCTGTTCCTTCCAGCTTGACATCACTAGTCTCTGTCCAAGCCCTACATCACCTAACCAGTTTTTTATTTTACTAATCTTAACCTACGCTCCCAAGAAGCTACCTGCATCTGCATCTTCATTATAACATTCATTTCTCCGTCTGGATCACTATACAGTAAGTCTATTCGTATTCATCCATCATTCATATGACCCACCAATATATTAGTGACAATATTGACCATTGTTCTGGGTGCTGGAAACACAATATATGCAAGATCAATGTGGGTCCAATCTGCATGAAGCTGATGGTCTATTCTGAACTAATCCCTGAATCTCATGATATGTTTAGAGGCTTTTGCAGAAAAGAGGTGCTTAGTCAATGTTAAATGAAGGAATGGATTGCTCACTCTGTGCCACTGTGTTAGGAACTGTGGAGGATACAGTATAAACAAGACAGTTTTAGTCTTTAGGGTGCCCCTACTCTGTGGTGGGCACAGACAAGCACATAGATAATTCTAATGCATGGCAGAAAGCATTACATGTCATAACAGAGGTATAAGCACGTTTCTGCATAAGCACATGTAATGGCAGAAGATTAATTCTGGCTTGGGGGATGCTCTGCCCTTCTGTCACAGCAGGAAACAAATTATTGTCTTATCCACTGAGCATAAATGGAATCCATCTGCCAGATGCATAAGGAATGAGTAGATTTGAAAAATAAATGAGGGTGGGGAGAATTTGTTTCACTGCAGTTTCTTTCATCGCAATGTTACAATATGTTATCCAATGGACTCTTGTAGATTTATAATCTCCTTCCCTTGAATCTCTTCCCTTACATCCTCCTTCCCTTTACTATCTTTCCCCTGCTGGTGGGTAGAAAGGAAGTAATGAAGACAATCCCAAAGTATTTCAGTATCTAGTATAAGGGCTAACACAAAGAACTAACTTGGGATTTTTTCTTTTAATAAAATTGTTGCTGGTTTCATTGCTCTATGGTCATAAGTTCATTTGCTGAAAACAATGTTAAATCATGGTTTCTTTTGCCTCCCATATGAAAACAGCACTAGTCCAAGAGTTTGGACACAAAAGGTCTGGGGCCAGCTGCCACTAACCAAACGTATGACTTCAGGGAAGTACTTTTCCCTCTCTTGGCCTTATTTTCGCCCATTGAGTTTATTGGACCAGATTATGAGGTCCCAATCTCCAATGAGTACAGGGCCAAAGAAATGATGTAAAAGACAGAAGTAGGTCAGCATTTGCCATGTGAGAATCTGAAACCAGTACTGTGATATCTTCTGATCTTCCCAAGAGAGCCTAAAAAGCTAGATTTTTATGTGAAATTTCCATAAAAGGACACTTAGGCCAAACAAAACATAACTAAAGGCCAAATTCAGCCCAAGAGATTGCTTTCTGCAGCTTCTAAAGTCCCTTGTATCTCAGACATTCTCTGATTCTGCATTAAGACAGTCTGATTTCCCTTTGTTTAACAGCTACTTCAAAGTTCCGGCTCCCCAGATGAATTAAAGAACATGTTTTGAGTGCTGTAAAATTAAATTGTAATCACATATTGAAGGATTTCAGTTTCTGCTTATCCCTTTGGAGCCTTCTGATTTGATTAAACAATAGTAAAATTAGGATTGAATGTTAAGTGTTCTAAATCAGGGAATCCAGT
Organism: Physeter macrocephalus; assembly: GCF_002837175.3. Lineage (NCBI taxonomy): Eukaryota > Metazoa > Chordata > Mammalia > Artiodactyla > Physeteridae > Physeter > Physeter macrocephalus. The sequence continues at coordinate 44,763,134 of NC_041229.1, forward strand.
TTTGAGGAAAGAAACAAAGAGGGAACAGCCATCCTTCCCTGCTTCCATTTCATCTCTCCAGGCTGCTGTGGGGCAGATCCAGCCTGAGAGCAGCTGGCAAGTTTGGCCTGGCACAAACCCTCATGCCTACAGTGGGCCTGGCCTTTAGTAGACCCTAAAAAATAACCCTTGAACAAAGTAAATAACTGCTAAATGAAGTCTAGTTCTTTTGTGCATTAACATGCCAAATAATTAACATGTCCTCTCTTTCCTACCACTTAGTAGATGAGAAAAGAGGGCTGGATAAAATGAGCCATTTCAATATGTGCACTCAGGACTTTAAAACTTGCCTAGGGCTTCCCTGGTGGCGCAGTGGTTGCGCGTCCGCCTGCCGATGCAGGGGAACCGGGTTCGCGCCCCGGTCCGGGAGGATCCCGCATGCCGCGGAGCGGCTGGGCTCGTGAGCCATGGACGCTGGGCCTGCGCGTCCGGAGCCTGTGCTCCGCAACGGGAGAGGCCACAGCAGAGGGAGGCCCGCATACCACAAAAAAAAAAATAAAAAAAATAAAAAAAAAATAAAAAACTTGCCTAATAAGGTGAAACTCCTTGGGCCCATCACAAACTTCTATCACTGAGCCAGTCCCTTATAGGCTGAGTGTTTCTGAGGATAGAGATACCATGTTACTCATGTTGGTATTACCAGCAACCAGCAGAATGTCTGACATACAGTAAGGACTCAATAAATGTCAGTTTAATCAGTAACTTAATTAATCTCTGAATGAGTCAACAAATAAATTACCTAATGAGCCAGAATTTCTCTCTAGGGCCTAAGCAGCAAGAACAAAGGAACTGAATATAATTCTGAGTTCTATTAAGACAGCTAAAGAAAGGCTGTGTCAACCAAAGGAGAGCAGACAGATTGGAAATGTAGACAGAAGATCAGTAAAAGGTGGTGGGACTCTTACAGCACCCCCAAGTAATCAAAGACAGTCCTTTTAATCCAGGTGTCCTCTTATGATTCTAGATATTTCAAATATAATGTTATCTTATAGAGAACATTGATCTTTAAAAAATGGGAAATCAGCCTGGTTTGCTTTAGGCTACAAGTTCATACCTGCCTTCTGTGGGCTGTGGTTCCATTGTCAGTGCAGTTTTCAAAGCCTCTGCGGTTCTATCAGAGCTTACTGCACATGTGCCCCCCACTGAGTGGTAAGTCTTGGACTTAGGCAGTGTTCTATCCTGTAGTTCACTTCTCAAAACTCTGGTGTGCTAAGTAGGGTCAAATCAATGGCTGCACAACTCACTGGGGAGCCCAGGAGTTCATACTCAATTTTGTGTGATCATTTTCTTGAGCTTCCCCCTCTCTATGGTCTCCCTGACACTTTTCAGCTCCTAGCCTCTCCCATCCCCTTCTTGGTCCTCTGGGCAAAAATCTAGGCTTTAGTTTCTACCTCTGCCTCACACATCCTATTCCCCAACTAGACTGCCATGGGAGCCAAGTGGGGGGAGGCTAGAGAGAGGAAAAAAGCAATAGGGAGTTTCCCCATACTTTTGGGACAGTTACTTTGGTCATAGACAAGGGTTTCCACCCTGAATTATAGGTGCTTGCACAGCCACCATGGTCTTTGCCACACCATCTCTGCAGGGCTGCCCTGGGGGCTTGCATAGGAAAATGAACAAATAAAAAACAAAAATGGAATTTCCCTCACTGTCTCTGACTTGTAGGGTGCCCCTTTCCAGTCTTCAGACCAGAAAGGAGAGCATCTCATAGAGCTCTTTCTTCTGTCTGGTGCGCAGTTCCAAGTTTGGGGCTGCCTTCGAGTCTAGGCCTGAAGACTCTGGAGGAAAAGATCCAAGAATCTCATGCATGGCTCAGTGGTATTTTCAATTCTGGTTTCCTTCCCCAGTCCACTTGTTACCACTTACTTTTCAGAATCCTCAGAAAGCTGCTCCAATCATTCCACTCGGGGTTTTCAGCTGCATTCCATGGAAGAAACATGGTGGAGAGTGCTTACTTCATCTTGATTAGACCAGAATTTTTCATATGAAGTTTGATTAGATGGTGAAAGCATAGAGATTGCTTAATGGGATTGTATGGGCCACCTGGCAGATTCTGTTGTAAACTGGCATTGCTGTTTAGTTTTATTTAGTGCCATTCTACAAAGAAATGATTGCTCTAATAAACTGATTTGACAATCTGAAGACCAGACCTGGTATTTGGTGACACCCTTTGAGACGTCCTGTCACGCATCAGCCCTCATTCATATTCTTAATATATATTAACAGTGCCAATTATGTGTGAGATGCTGTGGAAGACACAAGGGCTACCTCTGTGAATGGCACAGAATCTTTGTCCTCAGGGAGCCCACAGTATACTAGAAATCAGCCATGGGTCGCCATCAGTGCTACAAGAGGACAAAGCAAAACCTTAAGTCTAGATTAGGGACAGATGTGTAAACAGGCAATTTCTTTATAGGGTGCTTAGTCTGTGATAAACATCAGTACCAGTGCTATAGGAGAACAGAGCAAAACCTTAATTCTGAACTGGAGGAGGGTCATGAACAACTTCTGAGTGGAGGTGAGTCCTAGACACACACAAATTAATAAGTAGAAAATCTACAAGAAAGTATGTTCCAGATGTATGGCGGGAAATGCACAGATGCCCAGATACAGGAGAGAAGAGTTTATTACGTGGCTGCCAGAAGTTCCAAGTAGCTGGTGCATAGAGTATGATGGATCAGAACAGAGAGGCAAATAGAGGGCAAGACAGGAAAAGGTCTTGAAGGTCAGGAAAAGGTATTTAGGGTATAATTTGGTTATCAATTGAATGGTTTTAATAGAAGACTAACAACATCAGTATTGTGCTTAAGAAAGACCACTCACTGTATATCTACACTGGAAATACAAAGATTTGAGCAGGGCAAGATTGGAGGCAGTCGGATCTGTTAGGAGACTGTTGTAGTAACCCAAGCAAGAAATTGTGAGACATTCTGAAACCAGTAAAAATATATCCATACAAGGGAACACTATACAGCCAGTAAAATTAGTCTAGCATCTCTACATATTTTGAAAGAGTGATCAGGAACTCAAAAAGAAGTGTGATATCTGCGACAGATCCAATCAGTCAGCGGGTCATGTCAGTTCTCTTTTCCAAGCATGTCCTGAATCTGAACACTTCTCACCGTGTCGACTGCCATCACCCTAATCTAAGCCACCAATATCTCTTGCCTGGTCAACTGCTTTGGATGCTGACTGATCTCCCCGTTTAACATGTCAAACAGCACTTCTGATTCCACACCCACACCAACCTATTTCTCACACTCAATGTCATTCTAATCTATCTAGTTGCTTAAAAATGAAAACTTGAACTAATCCTTGATTCTTCTCTTTCCTTAACACCTCACATCCAATCCACTAACATATCCTATTCTCCCCGCTTTCTATATATAATTAGACTCCTACCCTGGATTAAGACACCATCAGCTCTTAGCATCCTATTTCATTATTCCCTAGGTTCTCCCACTCTCATTCTATTTTCCATCCTCAATGTAAAATTTTTAAAATGAAAACATGATCTTTCTCTGATAAAAACACTCCAAAGCCCTATATCATACAGTCCTGTCTATTTGCCTTACCTCAGATCCTGCTTCTGTTCCCCTTACTCACTGTTTCACCCTTTCTTTTATTCCTCAAAGAACACAGTAGTTAATGTCTCTGCTTGGCAACATACTTCTTCCAGATCTTTATATTTTGAACCGAAAGAAACAAACCAGATCATTAGTAACAGAACTTGGGTCAGGGACCAAGTAACATAGATCAATTTATTTAATCAAATGCTTAATAAGTATAAACTCATTTAATCCTTGTATAAATCTATTAGTAAGTTACTATTATTAAACCCATTTTTTCAGGCACAGAGAGGCTAACGACCTTGGCCAAAGTCACACAGCTGGTAAGTAGCAGAGCTGTGACTCTAACCTGCTGCCTTGTTCCAGAATCTGTACTCTTATCCTCTTTGCTCTGCTGCTCTTAGTAGTTGACGTGCACCCTCTAACACAAAGTAAGACAGCATCTTGCAGATTCACCCCCTTCAGATATGTGATTTAGGGAGGGGGTGGAGACAGACAGAGATCTAAGTCTAAAGAGATAGGAGGCACAAGAATTCCCTAAGTAGCCAGTATCTCCCCCATAGCTAAAAATATTGAGTCTATTGCATACATTGCTTTCAAATGTGGGTACCAGACCCCGCATCCACAAAAAGATAAGCTTGTCAATTACTGACGGTCATCTTGATTTCCTTAGTTTCTTCATCTTTAGTGGAAATAGCTCCTAGCTCATTGAGTTTTATGATATTTAAGTGTTTTGTAAAGTATTTATTTTGTTAGCACACATTTTAACAGAGCTCTCTTAGCTACCTGAAGGTCACAGCCCATCCATGAGCTGCTTCTTCTAATGGAGGAAAAAGACTGAAAAGTAGATGGAATGGTGTAAGCAGAATTCAAACTTGAATTTCATTGAATTGACCCCTGTTGCATCCTGAATGCTAAAACAGATTAAGATACCTTTCTTTAAAAATACATGCAAAAATACTGAATCACTATGCTGCACACCTGAAACTAACATAATATTGTAAATAAACTATACTTCATAAAAATAGATAGATAGGTAGATAGACATATAGATAGATAAAATCAGTGAAGGGGAAAAAACCACCTGCATCAAAATGACTTAAGGAGAAATTACAAAGGTTAAACTTCCATCACTTTTCTTCTAGCAGATTTTTTTCTTTTTTTTTGTTTTTGAATTTGCAATCATTTGGAATGTTTGGGTGACAAGGGAAAATAGTCACCAGGAACTTCCTCAAGACCCTAATGCTGCCCAAAGAGGCCAATTGTTCCCAGATGCCCAAACAACACCAAAGGACTCAGCAAGCTGTGCACAAACGCATGTGTCATTTGGTTTTCAAGGTCTGGCTGTCAGTCAGCTTCTGGGCCCAGGTCTTAAGCAGAGCTAGTGGGCATTATTTAAGGAAACAAAAACACAGCACTTTCCAGGAAAGATCTAATCTTGTTACTGGTTTGTTTTCCCTAACTTTATGTCTTAATTAAGAGTATTTTTTAAATGTGATACAGGAATATTGTTCAGGGACTGCATATTTCCAGTGAAAAGCAATATAGTAGCAAAAAGGACACTGATCTTGGTGTTAGAAATTCTTGTCTACTTCTGATTTTTATTATCTCTGTGACCTTGGAAAACATACTTGACCTGTCTACAACTCCACTTCTTTATCTCTACAGTATGGATAGAGTATTGATGCACATAACTGATATATGCAGAAATTATTTTTTAAAGTGTCATACAAATGCAAATTTTCATACTTGCCCCCGTCCAATTCAACAAGCAGTACAGTAACCAGGCCCCAGCACTGTGATTTGATTTACAAATGAATAAGGCTCAATTGGCCTTTGTGCCAATAGCTGTCTGTTGTCCACAAGGCATAAAGAAAAATCAGGAAGGGAGCCTGAAAGATGACAGCCAGAGAGCTCTCCTGGGCGTCACATGAGGAGAGACCTTTGGCTTGCTTTCATTCTCCAAAGTCTTAACCACAAAACACAGTGGCTAAGGGTTATTATTCACATTTTGGTACAGTTACTATTTATGAAGCATCTACCTTGTGCCAGGCTCTGTGCAAGGTATGGATGGCTTTTCTATAACATTTCATTCTCACATCCCCTTTGCAAGATAAAGGTCACCATTTAAAGGTGATTAAACTGGAATTTTAGAGATTTAAGTAACTTGTCCAAGTCACAAAGCTAGGAAGACATCAAGCAAGAATTTAAACCTAGATCTCTCTCTTCTGCTCATTAGAGGAAAAACAAAAGAATGAGAATCAAACTATCTACTATCTTTTAATAGCCAAGAAAGCACCTACTGCTGAACCTTAATAGTTGGCTGGGAGGCTGAGTTGCAGTACCTGGCTTAGGCTCAAGGTCAAACCTCTAAGCATGGCCTCAAAGGCTACTGCTGCCCAGTGAGTTTTCCAGAAATAGAATCAGTCAGGTAGAGTAACTTTGCCTCCATTTAGGGAGTTTCATGGAGGAAGGTAGAGATGGACTGATTTGGGAACTGGATGTTTCAAATTCTCCTTCCCCTAAGTATGCCCACATTTCTATAATATAGTGTGTAGGGTACCTGACAGAGGTACAGGCAGACCTATGAGATACTGCAAATTTGGTTCCAGACCAACACAATAAAGCAAATACTGCAATAAAGCAAGTCACACAAACTTTAAGGTTTTCCAGTGCATATAAAAGTTATGTTTATACACAGTACTATAGTCTATTAAGTGTACAATAGCATTATGTCTTAAAAAAGGTGTACATACCATAGTTTTAAAATTCTGTATTGCTAAAACATGGTAACCATCATCTGATCTTTCAGTGAGTCACAGTAGTAGCAGCAAAGAACACTGATCACAGATCACCATACCAAATATAATAATAATGAAAAAAATGTGAAATTAGGATTACCAAATGTGACACAGAGACATGAAGTGAGCGAATGCTATTGGGAAACTGGTGTCTATAGACTTGCTCAACACAGGGTTGTGAAAGACTTTCAATGTGTGAAAAACACGATATTCACAAAGAGCAATAAAACAAGGTATGCTTGTATAGAGAAAGTGATAGAGAGTTTGGAAGAGAAAGCTTAATTTTAGTATCTGCAACCATGGTGGACTTCATGAAGGAAGTGCTCTTGGGGCCCTGAAACATGGATAGGATTAGTGTTAGTAGGGTTAGGGAGGAAAAGAAAACAGAAGGGATAGTCTAAATTAGAGGGGACAGTTCTTTAATTCATTCAACAAATATTTATTGAGGACCTACTATGTGCCAGGCATTGTTCTAGGAACTGTTCTAGATGGTGGTAAGGAAAAAAATAATGTCGGGAAAGGAAATAGGGAGTGTGTTGGGGGAGTGGAATGGAGATGAGATTTAGACAGGATATCAGAGAAATCTCACAGAGAGGATGATATTAGAGGAAAGCCCTGAATTGGGGAGGGAATAGCTCTGCACATCTCTGAGGCAGATATTCCAGGTAGAAGGAACAGCAAGTACAAGGGCCCAGAGGCAGGAGCATGCCTGGAATGCTTGAGGATCAGGGAGGGGGTCGGTGTAGCTAGAGAGGAATTATTTATTTGTTTATTTATTTATTTAATGATCCATTTTTATTAAAATACTGCTGATATACAATATTATGTTAGTTTCAGGTGTACTACCTAGTGATTCAACATTTATGTACATCAGGAAATGATCACCACAATAAGTTTAGTAACATCTATCCCTATACAAAGTTATTACAATATTATTGGCCATATCCCTTATGCTGTATATTATATCCTCGTGGCTTATTTATTTTATATAACTGGAGGTCTGTACCTCTTAATCCCCTCTACCCTTCCCTCTGGCAACCACCCATTTGTTCTCTGTATTTTGTTTTGTTTTGTTCATTTGTTTGTTTGTTTTTAGATTATACATATAAGTAAGATCATATGGCATCTGTCTTTCTGTCCCCTTATGCTGTATATTATCTCCTCGTGGCTTATTTATTTTATATAACTGGAGGTCTGTACCTCTTAATCCCCTCTACCTATTTTGCCCAGTGCCCCCACCTCTACCCTTCCCTCTGGCAACCACCCATTTGTTCTCTGTATTTTGTTTTGTTTTGTTCATTTGTTTGTTTGTTTTTAGATTATACATATAAGTAAGATCATATGGCATCTGTCTTTCTGTCTAATTTATTTCACTTAGCATGATACCCTCTACATCTGTTCGTGCTGTCGCAAATAGTAAGATTTCTTTTTTTTTTATGATTGAGTAATATTCCACTGTGTATATACCACATCTTCTTTATCCATTTATCTATTGATGGACATTTAGGCTGCTTCCATGTCTTGGCTATTATAAATAATGCTGTAATGAACACTGGGGTGCATATATCTTTTCAAGTTAGTGTTTTTGTTTTCTTTGGGTAAGTACCCAGAAGTGAAATTGCTGAATGTATGATAGTTTTATTTTTACTTTTTTGAAGACCCTCCATACTGTTTTCCACAGTGAATGCACCAATTTACAAGCCTGCCAACAATGCACAAGAGTTCCCTTTTCTCCACATCCTTGCCACCAGTTGTTATTTGATGCTAGCCATTCTGACAGGTGTGAGGTGGTATCTCATTGTGGTTTTGATTTGCATTTCCCTGATGATTAGTGATATTGATTATTCTTTCATGTGTCTGTTGGCACTCTATCTGTATTCTTTGGGAAAATGTCCGTTGAGGTCCTCCACTGACTTTTAAATTTCACTGTTTGTTTTCTTGATGTTAAGTTGTATCAGTTCTTTATATATTTTGGATAGTAACCACTCATCAGATATATTGCTTGAAAATATCTTCTCCCATTCATTTTTTCATTTTGTTACTGTTTTCCTTTTCTGTGCAAAAGCTTTTTAGTTTGATGTAGTCCCATTTATTTATTTTTGCTTTTGTTTCCCTTGCCTTAGGTGACAGATAGAAAAAAACATTGCTAAGACTGATGTCAAAGAGCATACTGCCTATGTTTTCTTCTAGGGGTTTTATATTTTCAGGTCTTACATTCAAGTCTTTAATCCATTTTGAGTTTATGTTTGCATATTGTGTATGAAAGTGATCCAGTTTCAATTTTTTGCAAGTAGCTGCCCAGTTTTCTCAACACCATTCATTGAAGAGAGTATCTTTTCCCATTGTATATTCCTGCCTCCTTTGTCATAGATTGCCCATGTAAGTGTAGGTTTATTTCTGAGCTCTCTATTCTGTTTCATTGATCCATGTGTCTGTTTTTGTGCCAGTAGCATACTGTTTTGATTACTGTAGAGCTTTGTATGATCATTTGAAATCAGAGAGTGTGATACCTCCAGCTTTGTTCTTCTTTCTCAAGATTGCCTTAGCTATTCAGGATCTTTTGTGGTTCCATACAAATTTTAGGATTATTTGTTCTAGTTGTGTGAAAAATACCATTGGTATTCTGATAGAGATTACATTGAATCTGTAGATTTCCTTCAGTAGTATGGTCATTTTAACAATATTAATTTTTCCAATCCCTGAGGAGGGTATATCTTTCCTTTGGTTTGTGTCATCTTCTGTTTCTTTCATCAATGTCTTATAGTTTTCTGAGTACAAATCTTTTACCACTTTGGTTAGATTTATTACTAGTATTTTATTCTTTTTGATGTGATTTTAAATGGGCTTGTTTTCTTAATTTCTATTTCTGATAATTTGTTGTTAATATATACAAATGCAACAGATTTCTGAATACTAATTTTGTATCCTACAACTTTAATGAATTCATTTAATACTTCTAATAGATTTTTTTTTTGGTGGAGTCTTTGGGGTTTTCTATGTATAGTATCATGTCATCTGCAAACAGTGCATGTTTTACTTTCCCCTTCCCAGTTTGGATTCCTTTTATTTCTTTTTCTTATCTGATTGCTGTGGCTAGGATTTGCAACGTGATATTGAATTAAAGTGGCAAGAGTGGGCATCCTTGTCCTTTTCCTGATCTTAGAAGAAATGCTTTCAGCTTTTCACTGTTGAGTATGATGTTGGCTATGGGTTTGTCATATGTGGCCTTTATTATGTTGAGGTACATTCCCTCTACACCACTTTGCGGAGGGTTCAATGGACGTCGCTTTTTGTCAAAAGCTTTTTCTGCATCTATGGAGACGATCATATGACTTTTATTCTTCAATTTGTTAATGTGGTGTAGCACATTGATTGCTTTGTGAATACTGAACCATCCTTGCATCCGTAGGATAAACCCCACTGGATCATGGTGTATGATCCCTTTAATGTACTATTGAATTCAACTTGCTAATGTTTTGTTGAGGATTTTTGCATCTATGTTCATGAGTGATATTGGTCTGCAATTTTTTGTGTGTGGTGTCTTTATTTTTGGTATCAGGGTGATGCTGGCCTTGTAGAATGAGTTCAGAAGTGTTCCTTCTTCTTAAATTTTTTGGAATACTCTGAGAAGGATAGGTGTTAACTCTCCTTTAAATGTTTTGTAGAATTCACCTGTGAAGTCAACTGATCCTGGACTTTTGTTTGTTGGGAGGTTTTTGTTTTGTTTTGTTTTTAATGACTGACTTAATTTCATTACTAGTAATTGACCTGTTCATATTTTCTACTTAGTTCTGATTTGGTCTTGGGAGACTGTATGTTTCTAGGAATTTATCCATTTCTTCTAGTTTGTCCATTTTATTGCCATATAATTGTTCATAGTAATCTCTTATGATCCTTTGTATTTCTGTGGTGTCAGTCGTAACTTCTACTCATTCATATTTTATTTTATTTATTTGGGCCATTTCTCTTTTGTTCTTGATGAGTCTGGCTAAAGGTTTACCAATTTTATTTTTTTCAAAAACCAGCTCTTAGTTTCATTGATCTTTCTTATTGTTTTTTTAGTCTCTTTAATTTATTTTCATTCTGATCTTCAATATCTTCTACTAATTTTGGGTTTCATTTGTTCTTTTTATTTTCTAGTTCCTTTAGGTGTGAGGTTAGGTTGTTTATTTGATATTTTTCCTGTTTCCTGTAGTAGGCCTGTATCACTATAAACTTTCTTCTTAGAACTGCTTTCGCTGTGTTCCTTAGATTTTGGATCATTGTGTTAACATTTTCACTTATTTCCAAGTATTTTTTTTGACTTCTTCAGTGACCCATTGGTTGTTTAGTATCATAATCTTTAGGTTCCAAGTGTTTGTATTTTTTGTAGTTTTTTTCTTGTAGTCAATTTCTAGTCTCATAATGATATAGTCAGAATTTTATTTATTTAATAAATATTAAATTTATTACAGCTTGCTTTATGGCCTAGCCTGTGTTCTATCCTGGAGACTGTTCTATGTGCACTTGAAAAGAATGCATATTCTGTTGCTTTGGGGTGGAATATTCCATATATATCTATCTATTAAATCCGTCTGGTCTAATATGTCATCTAAGGCCAGTAATTCCTTATAAATTTTCTGTCTGGATAATCTGTCCATTGATTTAAGTGTTAAAGCCCTCTTCTACTATTTATTATATTACTGTCAATTTCTCCTTTTATGTTTGTTAGTATTTGCTTCATATATTTAGGTTCTCCTATTTTATGTGCATATATATTTACAATTGTTATAGCTTCCTCTTGGATTGATCCCTTTATCATTAGGTAATGTCCTTCTTTGTCTCTTGTTACAGACTTTGTTTTAAAGTCTATTTGGTCTGATATAAGTATTGCTACCCCAGCTTTCTTTTTGTTTTCATTTGCATGGAATATCTTTTTCCATCCCCGCACTTTCACTCCATGTGTGTCTTTAGATCTAAAGTGAGTCTCTTATAGGCAGTGTATAGATAGGTCTTGGATTTCTATCCATTCAGTCACTCTATGTCTTTTGACTGGAGCATTTAGTCCATTTACATTTAAAGTAATTGATAGGTATTCACTTATTGCCTTTTTGTTCTTTGTTTTGGAGTTGTTTTATAGTTCTTTTTTGTTCCTTTTTACTTTTTTTCTCTCTTGTCTTATAATCTGATGACTGTTGTTAGTGTTATGTTTGGATTCCTTTCTCTTTTTTGGTGTGTATCTATTATACGTTTCTGGTTTGTGGTTACCATGAGGTTCATATATAACAACCTATATTTATAGATGACTATTTTAAGTTGATTATCTCATAAGTTTGAAAGCATTCTAACAACCTTAGAGTGTTGTTACCACCACTACCCCCCCACCATTTTATGTTTCTGATGTCACATTTTACATCTTTTAATTTTGTGTATCCCTTAACTACATGGCAGGGAATTTGGGTTTTACTTTCAGTAACAACGGAGCCACTAGAAAGTTTGCTCAGAGGAGTATCATAATCTAACTCTTATTTTAAGAGAATTTTTATGGCTATTGAATTAAAAATTGGCTGGAGTGGGTGGAGAATAGTTTAAGGCAGAAAGAAAGAGTCCAGTTAAAAGACTATCACTGTAATCAGACAGAAGATGATATATCTTAAACCTGGTAGAAGTAGATTTGTGTGAAACAGTTTAATTCTGGATATTCTGAAGACAGACCAAATAAGAGTAAACAAGGAATGAAGGAAAGAAAAAAGTCAAAAGTGACTCCCAAGTATTTGACTTAACACCCAGAAGAATGGAGTTTCTAGTAGTATGAGGTGAAATGTGGAAGTGTGAGTAGAGTCTGTGTAGAAAAGGAAATTGTAAGATTTGGTTGGAAAGTGGCTTAGGGCCAGTGTCTAGTCCTGAGATGGAAACAAGATTTCCCATCTTAAACTTATGCTGGTTTCCCTAGGAGCCTCTATGCCTCTACAGTTTGAAAGTCATAAAAATCATGTCATCTTTGGAGAGTTCCTATTTATCTCTCTTTAAAAAACTTCTCCCCAGGGCTTCCGTGGTGGCGTAGTGGTTGAGAGTCCACCTGCCAATGCAGGGGACGCGGGTTCGTGCCCCGGTCCGGGAGGATCCCACGTGCTGCGGGGTGGCTGGGCCCGTGGGCCATGGCCGCTGAGCCTGCGCGTCCAGAGCCTGTGCTCTGCAGTGGGAGAGGCCACAACAGTGAGAGGCCCGCGTATCGCTAAAAAAAAAAAAAAACAAAAAAACAACTTCTCCCCGAATGGCATGTTCTGTCCTTAGCTCAGCTGTTACCTTTACCTTATACCCATGCTCTTCCTGTATGTTTCAGTCCTCTCCATTCCTCAATCACCAGGCCTGGAAGTAGATTCCACCTCCTAAACACTTCTGTCCATAATCTTGGCCTCTACCCTCAACAAAGCCATTTTCACCTATCACTGGGATCATTGCATTACCACTTGATGGGTCTTCATAATTCTACTCCTATAGGCCTTTAAATCTTTCTCCAATGTACCCAGATTGATCTTTCTAAAATAGAAATCTGATCCTGTTCCTTCCTATTTTAAGCACTACAAAGGATCCCAGTGCTTATGATAAAGTACAGTGATCTTAATCTGGCCAATGCAATCCTGCCTTCCTCTACTACTTCAGTTCTCCCCATTCTCCTGCCTCCCACCCCATGTTCCAAACATTCCAACCTTCTTAAGGTTTCCCAAAGGTAGTGTGCTCTACCTCGTCTATGAACCTTCAAACATGCTTTCCTCCACTCTTCATCCAGCTGATACTCAACCAAAATGCTCAGCTTCAGTGAGTTTCTTGGTCTAGTGCCCTTCCCTATTCAGTCCTGCCCTAGCACTTAGCCTGCTTAGATGCTCTTCTGCCCTCTAGACTCTAAGTAAACAAGAGCAATAATCATGTCTATCTTATTCTACATTATGTCCCACACTTCCAGCAAGTTCTGAGCAGTCAGAACTAACAGGCACTCATTCCATATTTGTTTAATCAGTAACTCATACCAAATGTTAGTTCTTTAATGAAACGTTCCCAAGAGCCCTTCATTGGAAGAGATGGCTTCCTCTTTGGGCCTCCACTGAAAGGGATCACTCCCTCTTTGGGCCTCTATAGATTTTAACTCCACATCTATTACAGATTTATCACCTTCAACCTTTAATGTAGTTACATAATTTCTCTCTATTACTGAACATGTTTCCTCTTAAGTGCAGAATCCATGTCCAGTTCATCTTTGTATTTTCCCTAGATCATCATACACAGAGCTTTATGTATACTCAGACTCCAATAAATTTTATTTAATTAATGAATGAATTAATAGGGCTTAAATATTATATTTCAGAATTTCCAAATAGGTCAGTTTATAGGGCACATATGCTTTGAGGTAGGAAATGATGGGTGATAAATCCCAATAGGTAAATTGAGGCGAGATGGTAGGGGATCTACTTTGCTCAACTAAGACTTAATAATTTGGGGCTTCCCTGGTGGCACAGTGGTTGAGAGTCCGCCTGCCGATGCAGGGGATACGGGTTCGTGCCCCAGTCCAGGAAGATCCCACATGCCGCGGAGCGGCGGGGCCCGTGAGCCATGGCCGCTGAGCCTGAACGTCCGGAGCCTGTGCTCCGCAACGGGAAAAAAAAAAGACTTAATAATTTGGAAACTGGAGATTTTTTTTTTTTTGGAAACTGGAGATTTTTGGAGGACAACGGGAAAAAAAAAAAGACTTAATAATTTGGAAACTGGAGATTTTTTTTATTTTGGAAACTGGAGATTTTTGGAGGATATCTAAACCAAGGAGGTATATTATCACAGCTGAATACTTGGGAGATTACTCTGTCCTTAAGATAAATATTGTGGTACAGAAATGGAGTGCTATCCTGCATTTATCCCTAGAGTATGGTAATAGAGGAAGTGAATCTTGGTACTGGTGAGGATTCAGCTCTGTCTTTTAGGTCTTGGGGAAAAAAACTGGGTATAGAGACAATTATTAGGCATACTATTTTGGCACCTGTTCTTAGTATTTCCTCTGGTTTTAACTCTGATAAATTGTTCCAGTGCACTCTCAAATTATTCAGAATCCATAGAGATAGCTATAGTAGAAATAAATCTCAAAGTTAATCCCTAATTTGTTTTCCAACAGGTTCTCTGACTCTGAGAACACATCATGTTCAAGACTCCAAAATGGGATTTGTGATCAATGCGATCTATTCCATGGCCTATGGGCTCCACAACATGCAGATGTCCCTCTGTCCAGGATATGCGGGCCTCTGTGATGCCATGAAGCCAATCGATGGACGGAAACTTTTGGACTCCCTGATGAAAACCAATTTTACTGGGGTTTCTGGAGACATGATCCTATTTGATGAGAATGGAGACTCTCCAGGAAGGTATTGTTACAATTCACCTCTAGACAATAGAGCCTGATCAAGCTATCTCTTGATCCTCAGGAGCCTGTTTCTCTCCTTTGTGGTTATCTAGGCTTCCTGGCCATGTCTGGCTAGTTCTGACATCACAAAGTGAGTAAACACAGAGAGGGGAAGCCCCATTTCCTGTGGCCAGGAAAAAATATTAATGCTGATGTCTAAAACATGCTCTTGGAATCATCACCACATTTCAGAGACTCAAACTTAGAGGCAGGAGCCTCACATTATCATAGATAATTAGAAGCCGGCTCTATGGTTTCCCTGTACATGTTTGCCATGTTATTCCGTGTATTCTGATCTCTTCTTAGGCCACAGAACTATTTTGAAACAGGAACAGTTCCATTTCCGGTAATCCAGAAATAGGGCTGAGGTGTTATTATATTGTTTGCTGTACCTACAGTAAGTTACAAGTCATTTTATTTTAGTATCCTCCAGCTGGAACACTTTCTCCCTTCTTCAGGACTAAATTGCCTTTCTCTCTGAAATTTTACCTTTCATTATTTATAGAGCGGAACCTGAGAAATATGAACTTACTCATAATTATAGGTCAGCCTCCAGGGAAGTCATTAAGTACCTAGAACTTACCAGTATTCACATCTATCTCAGACTCTAAATTCTTTTTTTTTTTTTTGCCTTCTTTGTGTTTCTTTATCAGCACGTGTTTCCTATCACAGTCCTTTCGAATAATAAGAGCTAATGTTTGTCTGACATTGCTTATGTGATAGACCCTATTCCAGCTAGTCTAAAAGTATTAACTCATATCATCCTCACAACAAATCCTTGAGGCAGGCGCTGCCCTGGTCCCCATTTGATGGCCAAGGAGACAGATGCTTTGGAGAGGAAGGATCTTGACTGAGGAAGTCACTGCATCTTTGGCAACAGCTGTGATGTGTTCAACACCAAAGTCCAGACTCTAAATTCTTAAGTGACTCTTCACATGAGACTTTTAATCCATGAGGGATAATGTCATTGAAATGATATTCTGACTTGTAGCAGGGCTGGGTCTTTAATCTGCCCTGCATTAGGACAATCAGGGTCCTTGGTCGCCTGCTGTAAAATCCCTGGTATTTTTCCAGCAACAGCTTTTGCTTGACAGGTGTGCTTGGAGAGGGTGTGTTTACACTCTTTTTTGCAGCTGATCCTGCCAACAGAAGGTCCCATGAGTCCCTCCATGACTCACATGCCATGTGCCCACACATTGTATCAGCCACCTTGGTCTAGCTTGTTTCCATATTCCTGATGTGAACTGGAGTTTGTCCCTGATGCAGCTGTTACCATCTCACGAGCCAAACTTTTTAAGTGACAGCAGTTCCAAGTCATGCAGCCAAGAGGAAAGCTGGATATTTTCTCTATTTTAGAGAGTTGAAGAGTATTGCTCCAAGCAAGCTGTTTGTCAAGATAAGATTTTTCAAATATTGTTTTCTACTTTTTGGCTATTCAGTACATTCAAGGGAGTGGGGGCAGGAATACAAGCATTTTCCCAGGGCCATAGGGAACTTCACATTTGTTGTAAGGCTTCTTAGGGCAGGTCAATGAATGAGCTCAGTCTTTAGGCTTAGGTCAAAGCCTAGGCTCTGATATCTTCACATGGATTTACTATTCCTGTGTGCATCCCTAGATCACTGACATCACCTTGGGATTTGTTCATAGACTTTGTTGACTGCAGTTCCATCGGTTCAAACAGTTTTCATGTCATGTACCCAAGTCAGTTCCACAAACCAGACAGTGAAAAAATGACTCAGCTCTATTCCAGTGGGAAACCTTAATAGATCAGAACATCACTATCTCATTCACAATCCTCCAAATATGCTGGAATGGGGTACATTTAGGACATTGGTTCTTAACCATTGGGGGAACATGAATCTCTTTAAGTTAAATGAAATTTATAGATATTCCCTCAAGGACAATATCCATAAAATTCTGCAAACAATTTCTGGAAACTCATAGTTGTTTAGACTTTTCACGCATAACTAAGGTTGGGTATTACATTAACCCACTAATAAATGATCAGAATCTGCCTCTGAGGGCATAAGCCAAACTCAGGAAAAGGTGCTTTGCAACTTTTCTGTTTTTCCAATTAATCCAGTTATAGTTACAAAATAATTATAACTAATATTTACCATGTGTGTTCTGAGCCAAGTACTTAGCTAAATCCTCTATATTTTAATCCTATGAGGTAAGTAATATTATCATGTTCTTTTCTAGACGAAGGCTCACAACTGAGGATGACAAAGATTAAATGACTTGCCCAGAGACAGTCTAATACATGAAAGAGTCAAGATTCTAACTCAGTCTTGTGGGCTTCAATTCCTGACCCTGTACAACAGCCTGCCAATTACAGTATCAAAATCAAAACACCACTATTCTCCTAGAAATGTATTTGTAGGCATTATGTTGTTATTTCTCTGGAGTAGAAGTTGCAGTTCAGCGGGATCAAAGACATTCCAACCTGGGCAATGAATCAGAGGAGACTAGGGTGATTAGGGTTCCCCTAAAATGCCAGAGTCACAAGAGGAAGATCCTAAACAGAGGAAGCTGGGAGAGGTGACAACTCACTCTGGCACACATACCTATGGACAGTTAGAGAGTCAAATTTAATCACTGTTTTTAAGCCTCACATAATCGGACTACTATCAGTACACGCATCTTTAACAAAACCCTTGGGTCAAGTGTGTTACAGAATTCTGAATTTTTTTTTTTTTTTTTTTTTTTTTACTGTAATGAGCTTTTTGTTTTTTAACATCTTTATTGGAGTATAATTGCTTTACAATGGTGTGTTAGTTTCTGCTTTATAACAAAGTGAATCAGCTACATGCATACATATATATCGATATCTCCTCCCTCTTGCGTCTCCCTCCCACCCTCCCTATCCCACCCCTCTAGATAGATAGTCACAAAGCACCAAGCTGATCACCCTGTGCTATGCGGCTGCTTCCCACTAGCTATCTATTTTACATTTGGTAGTGTATATATGTCCATGCCACTCTCTCACTTCGTCCCAGCTTACCCTTCCCCGTGTCCTCAAATCCATTCTCTACGTCTGCATCTTTATTCCTGTCCTGCCCCTAGGTTCTTCGGAACCTTTTTTTTTTTTTTTTTTTTTTTTAGATTCCATATATATAGTGTTAGCATACGGTATTTGTTTTTCTCTTTCTGACTTACTTCACTCTGTATGACAGACTCTAGGTCCATCCACCTCACTACAAATAACTCAATTTCGTTTCTTTTTATGGCTGAGTAATATTCCATTGTATGTATGTGCCACATCATCTTTATCCATTCATCTGTCGATGGACACTTAGGTGGCTTCTGTGTCCTGGCTATTGTAAATAGAGCTGCAATTCTGAGTTTTTGATTTTACAGAAGTCATATAATGCCTCCTGCATACCGTGGAGCACACTTCTTAAACAACGTATTAATATTTCTACAGCAAAACATATGAATATTCATTGGAAGTATGATAAATAGAGTATAAATAGTCTCATGACGGTGTGGGTCAAGTTATGTCACTAGATAAGTTGAGAATGGGTCATGTTTTGCTGCCAAGTGAGTTATGAAAAAACTTATGGTTTTCAGAGCTCTAAGGATTTCAGGAATTATAGATAAGAAATACGGACCTTTACTGTTTGCCATCAAGGGGACAGACCACAGGTTGGCAAGCTATGGTCTACAGGCCAAATCGGGTCTGCTATCTGTTTTGGTAAATAAGGTCTTACAGGAACACAGTCTCTCTCATTTATTTAGAGACTATCTGTAGCTATTTCATGCTACACTAACAGTGTTGAGTAGTTTCAACAGAGGCCTAAAATATTTACTGTCTGTCCCCTTATAGCAAAAGTTTTCTGACCCCCAATAGAGATACAGAGAGTCCACGGATGACTAAGGTTTAAAAAGTCTAGCTGTTGCCTAGGACTGACCATAAATGGGCAGAGGAAACATGGAGAGTCAACGTCAGCCTAAGTACAACTGACTATTTAAGGCAAAAATGTTAACATTATATTGTGGGGTTTATAAGTATGGGGATATAAAACATTTGACAATGTGGCATAAAGGAATGGAGTATAAAATTATATAGGGGCAAGTTTCTTATATTTTACATTAAGTGACACAACATTACTTTAAGTAGAATAAGTTAAATTAAGAATGCCTATTAAATCCCTTGGGCAGTTAAAATTTTAATACAAGAGAAATAACTAAAAAGCCAAGAGAAGAATACTTAAAAAAATTGGTTAATAAAAAATAAGGCCGGAAAAGAGGAAAAGATGGACAAAAACAGACATGACAAGTAGAAAATAAGGCTGGAACACTAGAAATTTGCAGATACTGACCTGGTTTGCACACAGATTCTTAATATGTGGCTCTGTCCACAGAAGGACTTAAAAAAGCACCTTAGCCTCAGAACTGTAGACTGAGAGGACCTTAAGGGTCATATAAATCTAGTACTCTCCATAGTCCCTTCCCCCAAATGATGTTTCAGTTTCCCTGACAACAACCTTGCTTCAGCCCCTTGGGTAAAGAGAACCGCACTATCTTCTGAAGAAGGCTGCTCTAATTTTCAGGGTTATAACCACTTAGAAAGTTCTTTATTTCTGTTCAACTGAATGCTGCCTTCCTCTAGTTTCTATTTTGTGCTTTTTTTTTTTTTAAACATCTTTACTGGAGTATAATTGCTTTACAATGGTGTGTTAGTTTCTGCTTTATAACAAAACCCTCCCTATCCCACCCCTCTAGGTGGTCACCTAAATAGACATTTTTCCAAAGAAGATATACAGATAGCCAACAAACACATGAAAGAATGCTCAACATCACTAATCATTATTTTGTGCTTTTAACTGAACTTTTTTCTTTTTGGTTGCAATACATTTTATCTCTGTTTTTTTTATTTTTGAACACTTTAGGAAATTCATTCGAACAGATTTTCAGTGTATTTCAACTCTAAACTGTGGCCAGTTAAGGAAGAGACAGACGTGGGGAGGCAGAGAGAAAGGGGAAAGAAGGAAGAGGTATTAAAGAAGACAGATTACACAAAGCCACACTCAGTGATGAGAGAGAAGGCTCAGGAGCAGAGATGGAGGAACCAAGGGGCCCAGTGAGAGAGAGCGAGAGAGCAAGAGTGAGAATGAGAGAGAATTAAACAATGGCTTACAACGGCAGAAAGCCATTATGTACTTTAATTCTTACCTAAAATTTAAGTAAGAGTATTTTTCAAACACTCTCACTTTTGATGGAGAATAAAATCTATATCCTATCTCTGAAAACTAAAAGAATTCATATTAATTGACAAGAGAAGGGAGGAGGGGTCTTCTTTTACAGAGAATTATTCTCAGCTATTTCTTTTTTTCATGTACTGCTACCAAAGATTTTTACAATCATGTTGTATTTTCACAGCTACAACCACTAGTGATAATATCTCTGTGGTTGTCTGGTAAGTAAGAAATAATTACCAAAAATCTAAGGCTAATTCCAAAGGGAGGATTCAGTATCTGTAATAAATTTAAAGTAGGTTGATTGTTCTGAACCAAAATTAAGGTTTAACTTTTCTCAAAATCACTTCCCTGTCAAATATGACATTTTCCATTCTATAGAGTTATCATGTTTATTTTTCAAAAATTGGATCCCTTGACTTTTTACCATTTCTCCAATATAAAACAGATTTCTACAACAGTTAAGCAATGGAAGTTGATCTTTTAGCTCTACTGAGTTTATTTGGAGTAGACAAGAAACCAACAGCAGACTTGAAGTATTAAGAGTGAGTATAGACTTGCATTCTCTCCAATCTGGCATCACTCATTACCTCACCAAGCTTCAGGTCCATTATCTGTACAATTGACAGTTTGGACTACACCTCATCAAAGTTAACAACTGGCAGAAATGGACTGATGGCTTATTTGGGGGTAAGCAATGAAACTCTCTTCATATCTCTTCAAATCAGTAGCAGCAAAGAAAAAAAATCTTCCTGACACTAACATTTCTTTCTTTCTCCCAGCCTAGAACGTTCAAAGGTCATTTGCTCACAGGCAGTCAGTCACCTTTCGAAGCCTTAGAGGCCCATGTAGCCAATTTGAAGTAGCCAATGCCATAATGTATGAGTTCTTTTTACCTCAGTGCTCTGTGTTCGAATATCTCAACTCACTGCATGCTTAGTAGCCACTGCGTAACTGTGACAGAGTGGAAATGTGTAAGACTCAGCTCTGTATCCTACAGATTGGTACTTTTAGAAGTGAAATTTAGACAGTTACTCAAAATTGCTACTGACTGCAAATAAAACACTATAGGATAACACTGAACACCTAACCAAACGTAAGAATAAG
>NC_041229.1:44784287-44784567 GCF_002837175.3 Physeter macrocephalus
GGAGGATCCCGCGTGCCGCGGAGCGGCTGGGCCCGTGGGCCGTGGCCGCTGAGCCTGCGCGTCCGGAGCCTGTGCTCCGCAACGGGAGGGGCCTCAGCGGAGGGAGGCCCGCATACCACAAAAAAAAACAGAAAAAATAGAATAAGTTAACATTCTGAAAAAAACACTACAGTAAAAAACGTGATTGAGGGCTTCCCTGGTGGCACAGTGGTTGAGAGTCCGCCTGCCGATGCAGGGGACACGGGTTCGTGCCACGGTCCGGGAAGATCTCACATGCCGT
>NC_041229.1:44784704-44817535 GCF_002837175.3 Physeter macrocephalus
CGTGAGCCATGGCCGCTGAGCCTGTGCTCCGCAACGGGAGAGGCCACAACAGTGAGAGGCCCGCGTACCTTTAAAAAAAAAATGTGATTGGGAGTGAAAACAGAATAGCATCATTTTCAATGTAGGTCCAAACAGATTGATGTCAGCTTTGTTCTAAGCATTTCTGTACTGAGCATTGGTAACCTGGTCACTTGAACCCAAAAGCTAGAAAGTCTTCCATATGTATCAATTTTCAGATAGCTCAACATGCTGAGCATGGAGGTTGAAGGAAGCATTTAGAAGAGCCCGTCTACCAATCCTAAAAGTCCTGGAAAATAAAAGCACAGGGTACTATGTGAAGACACTGTATACCTAAGACATACCTACAGATATGTCTACAGGAACTGAGGTATTGCTCACCCAGTGTCCTCAGATTGGAAAATTATTTCAGAAATGCTTCTCTGGAAATGTGTGTGTGTGTGCGTGTGTGTGTGTAAAATCTTATAAATAATCACATTAACCTTCCCTCTTTACATCTCTATCCCCATATAAAGTCTGAGAATTCACAAGGTTCTAGTGTCCTCCAGCATTTTTACATTGCATGAGGTGCTTTAGAAGCTATCGATTTTCAGAATTATTTTAAAAATCATTCCTGAAAGTATCTTTATACAATGAGTTTAGCCATTGACAAAGGGTAAAATGAGAAAGGTAAAAATCAGGTCATATCCAAATTACCTCCTCATTCCCTAAAGCTGAAGACAAGATTAAAGATTTACCAAAATTCTCCCTTGGTTATTAGCAAAGGAAAATTTATCATTTTATTTGAGTGGAGATGAAAACCTTGCTATCTTTTTAAGAAGCCTAAAAGTAGTACTTGTTTAAACTTCTTGAAGTTATTCCAAAACTGTCTTTCATCATGCTGAGGTCAAGTCACCTTCTCACATGGGATTATTTTCTATTTCAGGTATAAGCTTGAAAGTTTTTAAAAAAAAGGTCTCTGAAGAGAAAGTGAAACAGACAGGCTTTTTGTTATTTTAAAGTGTACTGTCATGGAAAATTCCAGTGTCACCAATATGACAATAGGTACATTTTGGAGGACAGAAATCTATTGCTTCTTCATAGCTGAATATTTATATTTTTAGCTGAATAATTATTATATTCTTGTTCCTAAGGTATGAAATAATGAATTTCAAGGAAATGGAAAAAGATTATTTTGATTATATCAATGTTGGAAGCTGGGACAACGGAGAATTAAAAATGGATGATGATGAAGTATGGTCCAAGAAAAGCCACATCATCAGATCCGTGTGCAGTGAACCATGTGAGAAAGGCCAGATAAAGGTAAAGTGGAGTCTGTGTTTCTTTAATTTTTGTTGTAAATTCAGAAGTATTCATTAGCATTGACTGTTTTTAACAAGTTTAGATATTTGTTTTGCCTTTTCCACTGTAAGCGTCAAAATTTTAGAAGACATTTTTTTTTTAATTCTTTTCTCATTAATTCCTTATGATATCTAGTAAAACGCACAATAGTCTTAGTAGTTGGACTGGCTGAACCAATTGATGAGTCATGTCCACACCCTTTCTACTCATGTAAGCCTTTAAAGACATGCTTCTGGGAATAAATAGTTCACAGCTGGAAACCACATCAATTTCTAATTAACTTAAATATTTACCCAACTCCTACTAATGTGATAGTTTACATTAATGGAACAAAAATAAGTCAGACACGTTTACTCTTAGAAGATTTATAGCGTAGATGAGGAAAAATATCATGGGCACAGATAAGTAATGTCATGTAAAATGTGATGACTTCATTAAGAAAGAAAAAAAAGGGAGCTAAATAAGTTCATACAAAAGAAAGGGGGTGGTGCAGTGGTTAATAAGACTCCACACTCTCAATACAGGGGCCCCGAGTTTGATCCCTAGACAGGGAACTAGATCCCACATGCATGCCGCAACTAAGAGTTGCATGCCACATCTAAGGAACCTGCATGCCACAACTAAGGAGCCCAGGAGTCGCAACTAAGGAGCCTGCCTGCCGCAACTAAGACCCAGCACAACCAAATAAATAAATATATTTTTTTAAAAATGAGTTAATATATGTCAAATAGTACAGTGCCATGTGCATGGTGCAGTAAAGGTGCGATAAAAAATTTTTTTTTAAAAAGGGACAGATTTCTTCTGAATAAAATGTCAGACACTGAACCATGAAAAATGGATATGACTTCAGAGAGAGATGTAGGGAAATGATCGTTTATGTACAGGGAATAATAACAGGAAAGGTACAGAAGTAGTCAGACTGTTCTGGAATAACAGTGAATAATCTAGGGGGAGTTGCTCTAAATGGTTATTGTAAAAGAGAAAGTTGCAATGATAGATTGAAGCCACATTTGCAGAGAGTTTTGGATGCCATACTAAACAGGCTGAACTTAATTTTTTATTAACCAGGAGTCTGAGAATAATTTTGACCAAGATGCTGACATATAATAGGTGAAGATGCATGGGTAGAGTTATGAAACATAAATAAAGAAAGAAGAGACAAGTTAGAAGGACACTGTGATAGTGGTGACAAGGTCCCTGAACTATGGAAGAAACAGTGAGAATGGAAAGGGGGTAGGGGAGGTATTTGAAAGAAACATTATAGAGGTAGCCTCAATCAGCCCTGGCTATCAACCACAAAGCCTAAAATATTTACTATCTGGTCCTCTGCAGAAAAAGGTTGCTGACTCTTAATATTCAGTGACAGTCTGCATCTTGGCCAATCATCTTGCAGTTAAACACTTCATGTGAAATTCTTTTTAGACTCACTTAGAATATCAATTGTTCATAATTTCCAGTTCTTCCCAGAGAAAGATTAGTCTGTATAAATTACTACGTGGAAGTTGTCTCTGTTTTGACCCTTCACAGCAATATAGTTTGAACCTGTAACTTCAAAATATTGAATGTCTGTTTCAAGAGATTTCTTTATATATACTTTTCTACCCCCTTCTCCTGGGAATAACTTACCCAGTGGAAGAATCTGACTCCCTATTATCATATTTTCAATACTAGTTAATTTATTATAATGGTTATAGAGTCATTTTTTAATCCCAAATTCTATTCTCCTAACCAGATCTCATTTTCTCTCCATTAAATATACAATTGACTATATTTTCTTGATATAGTTTAATAAGGTCACTGAACAACTTCACTAATGATATAAACACATCACAGAATTGTTCAGATTTGTTAACTCAGTGCCCACAAAAGGACACTTAGTCTAGCAAAGGTTCAAATATATAACATACTGTTATTCATAAAGAAAGCATCACTACTTCCAGGGTGCTTTTTTACACTTTTTTTTTTTTTTTTTTTTTTTTATTTTGGCTGCGTTGGGTCTTCGTTGCTGCGCACAGGCTTTCTCTGGCTGCAACGAACATGGGCTACTCTTTTTGCAGTGCGCAGGCTTCACATTGCAGTGGCTTCTCTTGTTGCAGAGCACGGGCTCTAGGCGCGTGGGCTTCAGTAGTTGTGGCTCGTGGGCTCTAGAGCACAGGCTCAGTAGTTGTGGCGCACGGGCTTACCTGCTCCATGGCATGTGGGATCTTCCCAGACCAGGGCTCAAACCCGTGTCCCCTGCATTGGCAGGCAGATTCTTAACCATTGCACCACCAGTGGAAAAAAATGGAAATTAATCTGAAAGAGAACCGTCACCACCTCCTGTATTCAAAATGAGTGTGAAACAGGACATAAATAACAATCGAAAAAAAGTTTAAAAATCAGTTCTGAATGATCAGAAGAAGACACTAAGTTGTCACTATTTATTCAAAAAAAGATTGTAATATTGGAATTAATCTTGGAAAAGGGCATGAGCTTACTCTGGTAAAAAAACTGAAATTTACAAAGCAATGCAAATTGAATCACAGAAAGTTAGCACATTTCTAAGAGGAAAAACGCAACTGCTTTTGTTCGCCAGGCTACTAAGAAAGAATCCTTCAGCATTTGAAATGTGCCTCCTTGCATTACAAAATCTAGTAACTGTCCAATGATAGTTTTACCAAGTGTGGTTGAAGTCACCCTGAAAATGAAATTCATGTCTCTATATGGATACTTATATGTATATTACTAATAAAACAGTTAATATTTTTTAAGTGTTCTACAGTTTCCAAATCATTGTGATATTCTATTTAATCCTCAGGAAACTCTATAAAGGCAGGTATTATTTTAAAAGCATTAGTCTCAGTTGGATGAAACAGGATCAGCTGGGAGACTGCTCAAGGATGCACATTATTTAGTGGCTATAAGTAAGACTAGAACCTTGGTGGCCCTTGATTCTCAAGCCAGTATTCTTTCCTCCATATCTTTCAAAATATCACGAACTCTATCTTTATACAGCCCAATAAGGCTCAATATTTATAAGCATGACCACGAAGTCCAACAGGCATTATTTGATCCCTCATTCACCCACGTGTTGTGTGAAATCACTACGCCTTAGTTTTCTTCCCTAAAAAAATGAATAAAATAAAACCAACCACCTTATACAGAGCTGTTCCAATGTTTCAATGAGATGACACAACATGGCATGCACTAAATCACCAGCAAACAGTCAACATTCTTATGAAGAATGCTTTCAATAGATTAAGCAGGTCTAATTAGCAATTTTACCTAATTGATCTGGTTATTTTAGGGAAAGGATGTTTCAGGCTCTTTTGTCATCATTTCCTACTTGTATTGTTGCGATGTCAAGAGTCAGCACAAGGGACAGTACAAAACAGAAGAAAGGGGTGCCAGCCTACAACTGTATTTGGCTATAGATATCTAGACATTATTATCAAAGGTCATTAATAGAGTCAGCATCTAAGATAAGGATATGAAGTGTAACCACTCCTGCGTCTGGTTATTAGTCAGAGTTTTAATTATTTATAGGAATGTTTAATGAATGCTGTCTCTATTCCACAGAGGCTATTCATGCACCAGTGGTGGAAAAAAAATAAAAGACATCCATTTCTAAAGAATAATATCTAGGACTCTTTCAACTGTTAAATTATTTCAATTATTTTCCATTGCCTTAAAAAAGTTAAACACATGAAGAGGTATATAATAGTCTCAGTGACCTTAACCATCTTTATCCCAAGCAAATCAAAACTACTAGAATAGGAAGGAATGGGCTGAATTATTGAACCAGATTTTTAGTAGAAACAGTCCAAGAGGTGATCTCCAGAAAAAACTTCATCTTCTGCCTCTTAATTCAAAATAAATTCCTAATTATTTTTTATCAATATGGATATATTTTTGAACTTTAGCAGGTATACAATGTGGGTTTTTTGGCTAACAATTATTCAACTAGTGGAGGGAAGCCAAGGTAAATCCAGAGAGCAAAAGTTCTTAATTTGAAGCAAAGAAAGGCACAAACTCTGGGAAAAATTCAGTTACATACACACATACAGAAATGTATATATATTTACATGTGAGCACAAACACGGACTCTTAATACAGGTATCTAAAGCTAATTACCAAAGATTTGCACTTAATTTCATTCTTGACCCTGTCACCAACAAATTTTATGATGCTGGACTGGTTGCTTAAACTCAGCCTGTTTCTTTAATTATAAAATGAGAATATTAATACTTACACTGCCTATCCGAAAACATTTGAAATAACTTACGTGAAAGCCCCCTTCTGCTTTGTAAAGCAGTACATTTGAATAAAGGATTGCTAGATTTTTATCTATGTGAAAAAAATAATCAAAATTTTAAATATTTGCCTTAGGTGATCCGGAAGGGAGAAGTCAGCTGCTGTTGGACCTGCACACCTTGTAAAGAGAACGAGTATGTCTTTGATGAGTACACCTGCAAGGCATGCCAGCTGGGGTCCTGGCCCACTGATGACCTTACAGGTACATGTATCACAATGTCAGCACAGGTACATCCCACAAAATCAACTCAAAAAGGACACAGACATGGGAGGAGGGGGGGGTAACATCTCCAAGCATTTCTCATCTTGGTGGAATTGTTTATGCAACAAAGAATTCCCTTAGGAACAGACGCCTTCCCAACACCTGGGCTAATCATGAAAATCTTTAGATCGCTCAGAGAAATCGGCCTATATTCCTGCCCTCATCCCCAAACTAGATCAGAATCTTTAGGTTTTCTACTGGGCATTTTCAGTCCATCTTCAGGATATTCCCAGAAGTTCCTAAGCAGGGCCCCAGTTAACTGTGATTTGAGGTGTAGAGAGAGAAGTATTAGCCGGAAGAGGCCAAAATATGCCATGACATATCCAAGAACAAAAAGGTAGCACAGAATTAGGTAGAATTTGGTCTAAAACTCTGTTTCTCTTATTGCTTTTCCTTAATCTAAACCAGAAACTTCCAACTAATGAGTTTTCAAATAATGTCAACACAGGGTAAGGCTCATCTCTGCTTGGTTTGGGGGGAGTTTGGGGAGGGGGGTTACTTTTTTTGTTGTTTCTGTGATGTTTTGGTTAGGAGTTTTTTCTTCCAAAAATGTGAAGGAATTATTGTCATTGTGTTCTCAATATGATATTTCATAGCCATTTCTAATCTTTACATTATGAAAACAGGATACGTTCCATCTTTCATTCCAATTCCTTCAATAAACATTTAGCAAATGCATATTAGATGCCTATTTGCCTACCACCAATATAAAGATGTAAAAATGAAGATATGCCCTCTATCGTCAAGAAGTTAATGAGGGAGGTAAACAGTAAAAACGTGATTACAATAAAGGACACAGGTTTGTGGACACGGAGTATGAGGAGAGAACCTGTGAAACTAAGTTTTCCAGGGAAATAAGAGAAGAAGACATTCCAGGCAGAGGGCCCACCACGTGGTATGTCAGGTCACCTAGTGGTTTTACAGTTAAGGTGGATTAAGCACAAACTCCTAGAGGCTAGAGAATTATAACGTCATCAGTGTTAGACTCGACCCCTCATAGGACAAGAGATTATCTATGATAGTTGTATTAGCTTATTCCAAAAACCTGGTTCTAAAAATCCTGTGATTTTGGGCCTTTCGAAGCCAGCTCACATTAAGACTTGTTTTCAGTGATTGGTATTTATGCAGAAGACATTCCTTTTCTTAAAAAAAAAAAATTTAAAAATTCTGATTTAATAAAACACCCAAGTACCTTGTGATAGCATTTGTGTCCTATTTTCACCGTTAGCTGATAAGCTTTCTGATACTCATACATCCTTCTATCCCCAGAGCCAAGTCAGTGCTGAACACAAAGTCTTTAATAAATTTAGTTTACAGGTAAACTAAAGCACACACACGCACACACGCACGCACACACACACATATGGTAAAAATGTAAGAAAGAAAAAAATATGATTGGTTCTCTTGTGAGGGAAATGAAGAGCAGTTTTAGTGATCTTTTCCTTTATACTATTTGTTTACTTTTTTCTAATTTCTAATTTCAATATGGATTATCATTAAACTGGAAAACTATTTCACAGATTCAACTATCCACATGGCTAAGCACCTTGAACGTGAATATGCAGATGTAATTTTTTGTCCTATGTTTTGTAAAACTATCACAATGAACATGGTCTGCTTTTTCATTCATTCAACAGAAAAGTATTTTATTATTACTATTTGCACTATAATAATAGGTGCTGGAGAAATTGGGGTTAAAAATAGACATGGTTCTTATATCACTTACCATCTTGTTGGGAGAGAGACATTTCTTTCTCTCTCTCTGTCTCTCTGTCTCTCTCTCTCTCTCACACACACACACACACACACACACTCTCAGACACATACAGACAGGCATGGACAAATTGTGTTAAGTATGAAGTAAAAGAACAAGAGTAAAAAAAAATGAAAATATTAGGGGAGACATAATTTAAATTTGTGGTCATAAAAGATCTCTGAAGACGTGAAGATTAGCTGAGACCTAAATGATAAATACAGAAATAGTTATCAAAACATGATGAGAAGGGCATTTCTTGCTGAGGCAAAAGCATATGTGAAAATCAGTTTATGGATAAGCCAATGGAAAAACAATGTCAGAAGAGATCAGAAAGGTAGCAGGGGCTAGATCATCTACTGTATAGCCTTGTAGAACAGGTTCAGGATTTGAGTGTTTAATGCCAAGTTCAATGAGAAACCTTTGCAGGGACTGTAGTACAAGAGGAAAACATGATTGGATGTATAATTTTAAAACATTACTCTGGTTGCTGTGAGGGAGAATAATTTGGATAGGGATGGAAAGTGGAACCAGGGAGATAGGCAGGATGGTTACTGCAGGTTGCCACTGCAGGCACCAAGAGCTCTTGGTATCTTGGGCACATTTCAGATATACTTTGGAGTAGAACCAACAGGACATACAGATGAATTGGTTGCCAACAGATATTAAGTAAGGCTACCAAATTTTCTGCCTTGAGGAAAATTTGCATTATTTGATAAGGATCAATAGTTTGGTTTTAGACAAGATCAGCTTGAGATGTCTTTGAGATTTTCAAGTATGAATTAATTAATTTAACAGATTAAGGCCTTAGTTTGTGCCAGAAATGTTATAGAAACTGGAAATGTAAATTTTTTTTTTTTTTTTTTTTTTTTTTTTTTTTTTTTTTGCGGTACGCGGGCCTCTCACTGCCGTGGCCTCTCCCGTTGCGGAGCACAGGCTCCGGACGCGCAGGCTCAGCGGCCATGGCTCACGGGCCTAGCCGCTCTGCGGCATGTGGGATGCGAACCCGTGTCCCCTGCATCGGCAGGCGGACTCTCAACCGCTGCGCCACCAGGGAAGCCCTGGAAATGTAAAATTTAGTCTAAGTTTCCAAGAAACTTATAATCTAGTGGGAGAAAAGCATATAAATAAGTAACCATGCAGTACACCAAGTGCTGTAGGTGAGAAATGAGCAAAGTATTATGGAAAAATGGAGAAGGGCACACCTAACCCTGGAGAAATTGGAGAAGGTTTAGTCTTGAGGCATAATCTTTAAGCTCATTTTTTAAAAAGTGAATCAGATCCTATTGGGAAAAGTGTGCAGCACTAAGGCTATGAATGGCACCATCATCCTCCTAATTTCTCCAAACAAAAAGAAGTGAGTCATCTGAACTCTTCTCTCTTCTTGGCAACCCATATCCAGTCACTTAGCAAGTCTGCCTATTTGTATTGCTAAATATTCTTCTCCCTCCTTCCTCTCCATTTATTGGTACAACTCTTCCCTTGACTAAGTTATCATCTCACATTTGACTATTGCAGTTATTTCCCAGTTTATTTCCCTACTCTCAAATTTATGCCACATGCTTCCAAGTTTGTTTTTCATCTTGCTACTAGGTAATGTATCCAAAATACAGATTTGTCTCTTTCATTTCTTTGCTCAACACTGACCAGTGTTTTCATATCTCTATGGGATATGTCCAAGTTTTTCAACATGGCATACAAAATTCCTTCTCTCCCTCACCCTCCTATGATCTTTCTAATTTCAATCACCACCACTTTATAATTCTCATTTTACATTCTAGTATCAAGGGCTGCTTTTAATTCTCATCTACACACAATGCTATTCGACTCCTCCATGTCCGTACAGGTGTTACCTTCCTTGCCTGGCATGCACTTACTCCACTTTGTTTACTCCTGTTCACCTTTCTTACTCAGCCCAGATGGCACCTTCTCTATGATGCCTTCTGTGTGGTACTTAGACTAGTAAGTCCTTTATTCTGTTATTTCTTAAGCAATTTCTGCTTCCCTCTTTACATCATTTTCAAACTGGATTTTAATGGCCTATATCCTTATCTGCATCCCCTACTGAATCATTAGTTTCTCAAGGACATAACCATATCTCAATCACCTTTGCATTCTTAGCATCTAACACAATGCCTGTCACAGAGTAGGCACTCAGTAAATGAATGTCAATCTGCAGTAAATGATGGGGAATGTTACAAATGAAGAATGGAAGTAAGTATTAGGGCCATCCTCTGAGACAGCCTTTAACTAAGGAGTTTGGACTTTATCCTATAGACAAGCGCGAGGCCAGTGAAGTTTTTCAAACAGAAGAATGAAATGATTTTCCTCTGGCTACGTGCATACATGTGAGTGTGTGTGTATATGTGGGAGGGGAAAGAAAGTGGGAGGGGAGAAGGGAGAATAAATACCAAACCTGAAAAGGTCTCCACATTGGTATTATGTGAGATTTAACCTTTCATTAAGATCTCCAGCACTTTTCCAAAGAGCCTATAGCTGTTCGCAGCCCATCTCATTGACTCTGATTCAAAGTAACTTGGCAGTTGGCACTGCTAGCTAAGCCAGAAGACTGCTCTGATGGCTTCAGCTATTCCAAAGCCTGCCACAGAGATGCTTGGGGCTGGCTTCAGAGGATACTGTAAGTCTTTCTTCTACCCACCCGGCTTACAGTTACCCCACTTCAGCCTATAACGTGACAGCTCAGGTCGCTTTGGGTCAGCGCCCCCATTGTGATCATGGCAACTAACACATACATGTTTCCTGTGTGCCAGGAACTCTCTGAAGCATCTTACAAATGTTAATTTATTTAATCCCAACACAGCTCTATAAGATTGTTAGCACAGTTAGAAATCTTAGAATTGAATAATTGTTTAGAAAAACAACTAGGAGTGGCAATCAACTGACATTAATGTCTATATTATTATATTTAGCCACTTACTTTTATATATTCATAGAAAGATGTCTGAAATGATCATTACCTTAAGAAAAAATGTTTATGAGTGATGAGACTGTGGGTTACTTTTCTGCACACACACACACACACACACACGCACGTATGTGCGTATAATATTGAATTAAGAGTATGTATTTTCATCAATATATCCATTAAAATACATTTTAAGCTAGCCATATTTTTAATAGCCATCATAAATTGGCAGGAACAAGGAACCAGGAATTGAGAAGAGAAAGAAAGAAAACCAGGCATGAAAACCAGGAAGAAAAGAAAGAAAGAAGATTTTAAATGGAGGATGAGGGCAGAACCTAACAATACTTATAATTCACATTATTTTTATTAAGTACAGCAAGTAGTTATTCTTTCTCTAACAATCTTCAGGTATCCATGTTAGCAGCGAATAGGATAAACAGGACCCCTGCCTTCAAAGTGATTATCATCCTAAATATTGACAAGTAATAATAAGATGCTGAGCATTAACAGAGAAGACTAGAATGGTGTAGGAGCCCGTATCAGGGGAAGCTACTTAGATGAGGTTTAACGTTGCCTCTTCAAGGAACTGTGTACATGCAAGAATTAAAGTAAAGATGGAAGTTGGCCAGATTCAAATGAAAGAGAAGAGTGTTTTGGACACAGAATACAGAAACTGAGGAGGAACTGGGAGAATGGAGGCATGGGGGAGGGACTGAGACAGGCAAGCCAAGCAAAGGCCAACTCTTGCAGGGCTTTGGAAGCCATGGTAACTATTTTAAAGTTTATTCTAAGGGAAATTAAAAGACATTATTTATTCATTCAGATATCTATCTAGTTATTCACTCAACAAATATATAACTAGCACTTCCTCTGTTCCCGGCAATGTTCTAAGTGCTGAAAATATTTCTCTGACCAAAACATAAAATTCTCTGCCCTTATGATGTTTACATTCTAGAGAACAGTTTTAAACAGGGCAATTATTATCTCCAGGAGTATCCAACAATTGAATAAGAAAGGAAATGCAATCATGATGGACTGCTTTATAAATATTATGCACATAGTCAAAATGCAAAGTGTAAATATTGTTTAAAAACATGAGTAGAAAGGATACTGATTTCAGAATGATGGTTTCATCTGGAGAGAGATGGGAGGGAGTCAGGTAGGATTTACAAGAGAGGTTTCAATTATATCTGTAAGCTGTGTGTATATGCAATTTGAGACAAATATGACAAAATATCAACATTTGTTAAATCTGGATTTTTACATTTGTTCTGCACGTCCCTGCATATTTAAAATTTTTATAATTTAAAATACTTCATATGATTTGAGCTATTTAAATACTGAATACTAGAAGATAAAATTTTTAAATAAAGACTAAATTGGGAACTTTAAAAGAAGGAAGAGAGAAAACCACAGTAAGGAAATTTTGCAAGTCACAATGTGAATCTGTTGGTGGTTTGGACTGTGATGATGTAGTGGAAATAAAGGGCAATGAAGAGATCAGAAATTTAAATCAACAGGAGGAGGTCATTGTTTTGCTGGGAGAAGAACGTAACTGCAATGTGGTCTGGTTTGAAAGAGGAAGGAGGAAAAAATAGTGGAAGGCAACAATTTGGCTAGGCACTCAGAGAATTCCCTACAAGCTTCTGCCAAGACAACTTTTTCACTGCACACCATTCCCCACCAGATACGTGCAAAAACTGTCCGAGAAAGAATCTTTAATTTATTTTCTCTCAAAGAATTTGGGATGGGTTATAAGTAGCAGATCTTTAGCTGCCCAGTCCAAAGCTAAAGCCGTGGAAACCATTTCAGGTGGGTTTGCCAACTCTGGCAACCTTCCAACAAACCCAAGTAAAAGGAAAAAGCAAAAACAACATGGCTTTCAAAAAGTAACTCAGCGGGAAGCTTTATGACAGAAACTTAGAATGATTTCCTGCTTCTCACAGGCAAAGAAATGTATCTTATTTATTTTAAGTGCAAAGCTGTAAAATGGAAGGAGGGCAGTGCCTATCAACCTTTTAATGTCAATAGGAACATTCTCTAGGAAGTTCCTTTGGTTCCCTAAGTTACCTAATTGCTTTGGAGGTTGGAACCTTTGTATCTTCACTTCAGGGGCCAAAAGAGAACAGAGTCAAACAAAAGGGAGTTGGTGGGAAGCTGGGAGGGAGTGGAGGATGAGCTCCAAGGAGGCAGAACCACTGACAAGTTTTACAACTCCAGCATTTGAGTTACTCTCTTCCTATAAATACTTCCTTCATTTGTGTTCCTCAGTTTGTCCCGCTTTTCTTGGGACTTTTTTTACCTTTTAATAAATAAGTAAATAAAAACGTGGGGAGAAGTGCTTTTCATCACCAATATTTTTTTAACATCTTTATTGGAATATAATTGCTTTACAATGGTGTGTTAGTTTCTGCTTATAACAAAGTGAATCACCTATACATATACATATATCCCCCATCCCCTCCCTCTTGCATCTCCGTCCCACCCTCCCTACCCCACCCCTCTAGGTGGACACAAAGCACCGAGCTGATCTCCCTGTGTTGTGTCATCACCAGTATTTTTAACTATCTTATGCATTATCCTTTTGAATCCTATGAGGTAGACTTTATTATTTTACAGCTGAATTAATTAAGACCCGGGAAGATTCTATAAGTTGCTCAAGGTCACAAAACTAGTGGAAAATCAAGCCCAGGCACTGTGACTCCACCATTTTCTGCTACACCACGTGCCTTTCTTCACAATCATGTTTTGGAGCCCCATATTTCCAGGAAATTACAGAAAGAGAAAAACTTCAGCTTTCAAGCTGGTAACATGTTAATTATCTCCAGGTTGCTATGATATTTTTCATTTCAAATGTGTGTAAAAAGTGCTGCCCATTTGATTACTACAATTCAATTTGGATGAGGAAAGGGTAAAAAAAAACCCTTTCCATTTATTATGTGTTTATGATTCTTTAGGGGAAATCTGCTACGAATTTAGATGAGAAATATGTGTTTTTTATTATTACAATGTTAATAAATAGTTCCTGTTAATATTTTAAAAGGAACAGGTTTTCATAATGGCGACCTCTAATTTCTTGGCTTATCTAGGTTACATAATAATCTGAATAGGAACACATTTTCTACAAACTGGTTACCCTATCACTCATTCATTCAGCAGAAGTGGTTTTTTAATCAAGTTTCTACACTGTTTTCAACACTGTGCTAGGTTCTATTGATAAAGATACAAATGGAAGGTGTCTGACCTTCCATTTTCATGCCATCAAATGTCCACAGTAGAAGAAGGCTGACTTACACAATTGCATTAAGAGTATAACATATGATACATACGATAACTGAATTGTGCATTGGTGGCATGCAAGATAGAAGTACTCATTAGCAAATAGCTCCAACTTGGTTCAAACAAAGCACTGGGCACCGGACACAAAGTGATCATGGAGCCACAATTCCTACCCTCGAGTATCCCAGAGCCTGGCAGACACACACACAAATAAAGAGCAATTTCAATACATTAAGTATGCGAGGCATATAGTAGAAACTGATTTAATGTTTGTCCAATAAATAATAAGAGAGAGCGGAGGAATAAGGGAAAGAATGAATGAATGAACAGACCAAGAAAGGGAAGGAACGAAGGTGGAAGAAAATAAAGTGCTAGCCTGAGAGTAAAAACTAATTACACTGAGGAGAGAAAATTAACCAGGTCTTGGAAGTTCAGTGGTACCTTCTGGGAGGAAATGGAAATAATGCATGTGAAAATGAGAAGTTAACCAGGTAAAAGGGAGAAGAATTTTCAAGGAGAAAGAAAAACCCTAACGAATATATCTAAGGAATGTGTATTCAAAAAATATTTTTTCCAACATAACCAATCTGTTTTGAGGCAAGTGAATCACTATTTCACATTCACTTTTCCTATCAAAGCCTATTTATGGAAACCATCCTTTTCTAAAGACCAAGCATCATAATGGTGACCAGCTGTAAATGGAAATGACTACTTTGCTTAACAATCGAATCCCCCACAGGTCCCTAAGCACTTTCTAGATTTTCCTTACATTCGTTACATAGACTCACCAATACTATCTAAGGAAGGTGAAATTTATGACAAATGTAGTATTAAAAAATACAGCTGAAATTTTTGGCTCCGTGTGAGACATGTCCAGAACAATTCATCTTTATTATCTTCCAATAACATAGTGGTTTAAATCTCAAAAGGGTTGGAATTAGATACATCCATGTTGAAATCCACAATCCACCAATGACTCACTGTGTGACTTTAAGCAAAAATAAATTTCCTTCTCTGAGCTTCAACTTCCTCTTACATAAAAATGGAGGTAACGGTAGTAACTAGTTCACAGAATTATTGGAGAGATTAAATAGCACACAAATAGTTTGGTACCTGTTAACAGTTCGGTTATATTAATGATTATCACTCTACTGTTAATTAAGTTTAAAAAATATAGTGATGAGAAATGAATACAGAGATAGATTGATTGATTTAAAGATAAATGAGAAAATTTGGAGAAAGTTCCAACCTCTATTGAAAGTCTTCCCCATTTGAAAGTAAGATCCTCTAAGTCAATGGTTGTCTAGCCCAGTAAATGGCACAGAATAGGCAATGAATTTGCATTTGTTGAACTAGCTTACTATTATAAATATCTCTTTTAATGTCACTTACATTACCTTCTTAGCTTTCTGATTCCAAATGAATGGGTTACACAAGGTTAACGTGATTTGGAAACTCCAGAAAGATAGTCATGAGCCACAACAATACTAAAAGGCATCTGGCATGTTTCTTTTCTTCTTTTTTTTTTTTTTTTTTTTGGTTTCCCATTTATTTCTTTTAGGTTCTAGAGTGCTGATAAATTCAACTACAGTGCCCACTCTTTACTGTTTTTCTTTAGATTAATACATTTTGCTGCTATTTTGTTATCAATGCATGCATGACAAGAAGTACAATAATGACTACTTGTACATTAACAACTGGACGCATAAACTAACCACATTTGTTATTTTCTGTTAATGCTGGTTGTTTCCAGTTTGCCAAAGTACATTAAAAATATATTATGTGAACACTAAAATTAACATAGTTTAATACAGTCACCTGTTTTTGTCTTCCATTCTAAATTGAAATCTATTACTAAGACTGATGTTTTATTCCTCTTATGCTTGAAATTGAATTCTTTTTCTTTTCCTGTCATCTTTTTTTTAATCACTCTCCCTGATCAAAAGTTTTTCTGGTTTCAGGGGCTTCCCTGGTGGCGCAGTGGTTGCGCGTCCGCCTGCCGATGCGGGGGAACCGGGTTCGCGCCCCGGTCTGGGAGGATCCCACATGCCGCGGAGCGGCTGGGCCCGTGAGCCATGGCCGCTGGGCCTGCGTGTCCGGAGCCTGTGCTCCGCAACGGGAGAGGCCACAGCAGAGGGAGGCCCGCATACCCCCCCCCAAAAAAAAAAAAAAAAGTTTTTCTGGTTTCAGTGGATAATAATGGCATCATTATCCACTTTTTCTGTTTTCCTCAATGACAAGGAAAAAAATTAACCTTCTCAGAGGGAATCTAGCATCTATTGCTTTTAGTGTTTTTACATTTATATCTAACTCTGTGTTTGAAATAAATGTAAGAATGGAGTTTTGGAGTGTCCCAGGGCTCAGTCTTCATCCTCTTTTCTATCTACATTTGCTTCATTGGTGATCCTAACCAGTCTCTTGTTCTCAGTTATACACTGAAGATTTCTGAATTTAAATAGGTAGCCCAGACTTCTCATCCGATCTCCAGACTTGAATATTCAACTGCCTACTTGACATATTTATTTGAATGTGCGATAGATATATCAAATTCTACATTTCCAAAACTTAAATCCAGGTCTTTACCTTCCTGATCCCCCAGGCTGCTCTATCCTTAGCATTCTATATTTCACCTGATGGCAAATCCATTCTTTCAGTAGCTCAGGCCAACAACTTTGGAATCATCTTTTGCATTTTCTCATATCCTTTGGTCAATTGGTCAGGAAATTCCACTGACTCTTCCTTCAGATACAGAAGTCTACCACTTCCCATTACCTCCACTGTAAGATCCTGGTCCTGGTAATCATTGTTAATCACCTTTACTAGTGAAATAACCTCCTAATTAATCTTCCTGATTCTCCCCCTGCCTCTACCTATAGCCACTTCTCAATAGCCCGGGCAGAGATACCTTTTTAAAAAGTAAGCCAGATCATGTTATTCCATTGTCTAAGAACCTACAATAGTTTCCTCTCATTCAAAGTCAAATTTATGTTCTATATGACCTAGCCCTTTGTTATGTATCTGGACTATTTTCCTCTTTATTACATCTCCCCCTATCCCCCAACACATTGGTCATTTTGTTCTTCTGTTAAGATATCTGGAAGGCTGTTCTCCTAGGGTCATTGCCCTAGCTGTTCTCTCTGCCTGGAATGCTCCACCCCAGATACACATACTGCTGTTATCCTTGCCTCCTTCAAGTCCTTGCTCAAATGTCTACCTTGACCAACGTGTTTAGTACTACAAACTGTCCCCCTTAACCCTCTCTTCTACCTCTCACTTTCCCCACTTCATATATAACCTTTTATTCCATTATATTGTTAATGTATTAACTTATTTTTGCTGATCATACATTGTCAGTCTCCCCAGTTGGAACACAAGCTAAAGGGTAGGGGGTTTCTGCTTGTTTTGTCCACTTGGGAATAACAAGCTCCTAGAACACAGTAGACACTCAATAAATATCTGAGCCAAAAAATCAGAAAGGACATTTGGATGGAAGACCAACCACAGGAGGAAAATGCTTTTTGCTACACAGATTATTTGCAAAAAACAAATGACTGACTAAAACCAGAGGAAAGGGAGCCTGAAAACAGTCTAGCAAACCAGGAAATTAATTGAAATTAATTGTAAAACACTCATTATAGCTCAAATCATGTGTGTAAAATTCCCTTGATCCTCTATTGGTTTTAAAGTGATGACTTTAATGTTTTATTCTAGTAAAGTACAAAAATAGTTTTAAGCATTTTATTTTCTCAGTCCTGAGAAATTGCTTCACTGCTATTTTTCAGGTAATCGGTCTTTAATTTCTCATATGCAAATTATTCTACAAGGGTTTCTCCAGATTAAAACCCTCACTGTAGGGAAGGGAGTTCTGTATTTCCATTTTATGTATAGAAAAATGGAGACACAACTAAAACATGCAAGGACAGTTCAAATATAAAGAGATCCTTGGTAATCCAGTCAGCCACGGGCAGAAAGCAGGCTGAAGAAGCTACTTGGTTGTAAAATGTGCCCTCTCTCATAAAAATGGAAAAAGACTCAGATGGAAGGATCCCCATCCAATGAAAATATCTCTGAATGCTCACTGTTACTAAATAAATTCAAAAAAAGTAAAAACAAATGGAGACACAAATAAATAGAGGAAGCGTCTCGTATTCACCAGAATTATTTGTGTGCAAGCTGAAAATGAAATGCATGTCTCCTGATTCAATTGTTCTCTCCTCCATTAACATAATCATTCATTCATTCAACCTGTTTAACTGCATGTTGTGTACTGGCTATTGGCTTGGCACAGCAGAGCAAAAGGCAAACAGTCCCCTGCTCTCAATTTGCTCTCTGTCTACTAGATGAAACAGACAAGCAAGCTCACTATGAGCATAACAGTTGTGCTATTATGTGCAAAACAATGTTGTGCAAGTGCTGTGATAGACACTGGCACAGGGAACTGCTTGAGCACATGGGAGGAACCTGTCACTCCAGGAATCAGAAAAGCCATCCTCATAGAAGAGCTGGAAAATGAAAGAGGAATGAGTTAGCTAGTGAGGGGAGAGGGGAAAGGTAAAAATGGAGCAAAGTATTCTAGTCAGCACATTTTATTATTTAAATTCATGTGCTGTGTTTTTACTCTCTTATTCATCTGCAGTATGACCGGAAGTCATATTTTTCCAAAGCTGGTCCCTACAAATGTGCATTTGATAATCCTTCCCCTCAGCACTCTGCAGAGCTATTAAATCATTCTTTATGCCTAATTATGAAATTAATCTTTGCATACAATTTCAAATTCCCCTATAAAATGTAACCAATAAAAAAATATAGGGCTTCCCTGGTGGTGCAGTGGTTGAGAGTCTGCCTGCCAGTGCAGGGGATACGGGCTCGTGCCCCGGTCCGGGAAGATCCCACATGCCGTGGAGCGGCTGGGCCCGTGAGCCATGGCCGCTGATCCTGCGCGTCCGGAGCCTGTGCTCCGCCACAACAGTGAGAGGTCCACGTACCTCCCCCCCACCACAACACACGCGTGTATATATATATATATATATATATATATATATATATATATATATATATATATATATAAAAGCTAAATAAAAACTAGAGCCCTGAGTTGTCAGCTCTCTGAAGGAATTTTATTAAGGGAATCTAAAACGAAAAAATATGCAGGGGCTTCCCTGGTGGCGCAGTGGTTGAGAGTCCGCCTGCCGATGCAGGGGACACGGGTTCGTGCCCCGGTCCAGGAAGATCCCACATACCGCGGAGCGGCTGGGCCCGTGAGGCATGGCCGCTGAGCCTGCGTGTCCGGAGCCTGTGCTCCGCAACGGGAGAGGCCACAACAGTGAGAGGCCGCAACAGTGAGAGGCCCGCGTACTGCAAAAAAAAAAAAAAAAAAATATGCACTAAACCTTGAAGGGCGTGAAATAGGCTGGGTCCAATGATTAATGGGTGGCTGTGAGTCCTCTACGTGGCAATGTTAGGAATGTCCTACAATCAATCCTTGTTCTCGTGCGCTGCGGGTACTTGGTGCCCATTCAGAAAAAAATTTCCACAGTAGAAAACTTTAGGGACACAAAAGTAAAAATTTACCAATCAGTGTCTGGCTATCAACCCTCAGGACATATAAGCCAGGATGAGAACCTTGCTGAAGCATTTGAACCAATGAGATTTCTCAGAAGGGAGAATGGGTCTACGTCGAATATTTATGTCAAATATCAAATACTTATGCCACCACTAGCCCCTCCTTGCACATGGCAGACATTGCCAGTTATTCATGATTCTCCTTCCTACTAAGTAACCTCAGGGCCCCTTTGAAAGGAACACTTTGATCAGTTTGTCTCTGCTGATGTAACATAAGTCAATCAGTTAATCAATCAATCAAAATGTTCACAGAGTTTTAATCTCAGCCCCAACACGTCAGATTAAACCTCATATCCTTCCTCTGTAAAACAGAATTAAATTACCTACCTCACTTGTTTATTATGAAGATTACCTAATATATCTAGGATAACACCTGACATTTACTAGGCATTCAATAAATGTTAGTTTCTGCCCTTTTTTTAATGCTGGCATAAACAGGAATAAAGTGGCTTCCCATTGAGGCAGTTTCCATAAAACCTACCAAACATTTTGGATAGAGACTAAATTTTCATTTGAGGGAGGAATCATGGTTATGTTTTATTTCATGCTAAGGTAATGGTAAAATCAATCAACTCTAGAAAATGCCTTTTTGGGAATGCCTTTTTTTTTTTCAAGAGAGAGAACGACTCCAAATTATCTTTTATTTATACAAAAAGGGCATATTTAGCAAAAGACACACTGAGAAAAGAGTCACCATGGCCCAGGAGACAGGGCAGGGAGGCGACAGGCCTTCTGAGGCCCTGCTGGGGAGAAGGGGTCCGGGAAAAGTGGTGAGAAGTCCTGGGTAAGTGCTGAGTGGTGGGGGCCACATAAAGGAGAAAGCTCCAGTTGGATCAACACTGTTGGCAGGTCATGGGTGGGATTCACACTGACCTCGCTGCTAACTCTTTTGGAGGTTTCCAGTTAGTGCTGCCGACTGGAGTGAGAGCCACCCACTGGTTCCTAGATGGCACCCACCAAAGGACACCAAAGGACAAAGGCTTCCCTTGTGGTGCAATGGTTAAGAATCCGCCTGCCAATGCAGGGGACACGGGTTCGAGGCCTGGTCCGGGAAGATCCCACATGCTGTGGAGCAACTGAGCCCGCGTGCCACAACTACTGAAGCCTTTTGGGGAACAGTGTATCTGAACTTTGTACTAAACGACACTTGTTAAAGAATGACTTCTGTTACTGCCTCCCTCTTTCTTCTACTCATAATTCCCAGATCCAATGAATTACTCAAAATTAGATTAATCAGTCAATCACAAACACTGATCACTGCCAAGTTAGTACCAGGAATATTTCTAATGTGAGACATGTCACACCCCTAGGCAGAAGGAAGCCTTTGAGGTGCTTACTTAGTTTTGCCCTCTCTGGTTCAGAATCCTGACTCTCAAATTCAGGTGTAATGCACTGAATTTAGATTTCTATCTATAACAGTACATAACACTTCTGCAACTTGGACTTCCTAAAGGCAACAAAAAGGTTTGCTGAGAATGACTTGATCCATACACCAGAATGAGAATTTGATTATACTGTGATTATATAGTAGATATATTAATTTGTAAACTGCTGTGCTAACCATATGAGTGAGGCACCGGGCTCAGTTACCATGGTTCCATTCGTGAGCAAAAGAGGCAAAGTCTCTGACATCAGGGTGCTTTAGTGAAGTAGGGAGGATAGACCTAAACAATATGACGTCTCTCTCAACCTCTCTCTCTCTCTCTCACACATGCACATATACACACACAAAATAGATTAAAATTATAGTAAATGCTACAAAGAAAAATAAGGTACCTAAATATAACACGCACACACACACATCACTTCCAGTTCTTCTGAAATATGGAAGTAATGAAAAACTTTAGCTTAGGCTAAGTGAAGAGAAAATATTAAATGAGCAGGGTTATGAACAAGGCAGAAAGAATTCTGAGTCTGCCGTCACTCTGCTATCTCAAACCAACACCCTAGAGATCCAAATCCAGACACGTAAAGAAAGGAGAAAGGCAGACAAATGGTCTATTGATGGAACAGACTGCGAGCAGGCATGATGCTGTTAGTCCCCAGTCAACACCCTTTGCTCTGGGCAGATCTATTGTTCATGTATGAGAGGAGAGTTCCACAACAGCCCCGAATGAGTTTCGTATACCTGAAATGACCTGACCGGCAGCGGACAACACATAAATCTGACTCTCAAAGATTCTCAACAGCAACTTCCTTTCCTCCAAAATTATACAGGAAATATGGAGCTTGTTAAGGAGTTCCTGCCTAGGCAACTTACAGAACATCAGGCAAGTGTCCCAGGATCTTTGACTCCTCATTCCTTCTGCCTGAACAGACACTTGGAAGAGGGTTTGAGAATGCAACAGTCTAGGAACTATTAACTACAGGAATATTACTCCTGCAAGACTAATATCCAAACAGTAAGCATGAGTATCAGTTATTGCTAAGCAGTCATATCATTTTTAGGTGTCCAGGAAATCAGTGAGCCATCCATCTCCCATTAGATGTATGGGAAGCACAGTAGTGGAATCATAGGATAATGTGGATAATACAGTTTTGGCAGCTCTCCTTCCCTTTAAAAAAAATTGTTGTATTTTCTGCTGGAGAGGGTATGGAGAAAAGGGAACCCAACCCTTCTACACTGTTGGTGAGAATGTAAACTGGTGCAGCCACTATGGAGAACAATATGGAGGTTCCTTAAAAAACTAAAAATAGAACTACCCTATAATGAAGCAATCCCAACCCTGGGCATACATCCAGAGAAAACTCTAATTCAAAAAGATACATGCACCCCAGTGTTCACAGCAGCACTATTTATAATAGCCAAGACATGGAAGTAACCTAGATGTCCATCGACAGATTGAATAAATAAAAGAAGATGTGATATATATATACACACATATGCATGTGTGTGTGCGTGTGTGTGTGATGGAATATTACTCAGCCATTAAAAAGAATAAAATAAT
Source organism: Physeter macrocephalus (assembly GCF_002837175.3). Classification (NCBI taxonomy): domain Eukaryota; kingdom Metazoa; phylum Chordata; class Mammalia; order Artiodactyla; family Physeteridae; genus Physeter; species Physeter macrocephalus. The sequence continues at coordinate 44,807,147 of NC_041229.1, forward strand.
GCCATTTGCAGCAACACTGATGGACCTAGAGATTATCATACTAAGTGAAGTAAGTCAAACAGAGAAAAACAAATATCATACGACATCACTTATATGGAATCTAAAAAACGATACAAATGAACTTATTTACAAAACAGAAACAGACTCGCAGACAAACTTATAGCTACCAAAGGGGGAAGGGGGTGGGGGAGGGATAAATTAGGAGTTTGGGATTAGCAGATACAAACTACTATATATGAAATAGATAAACAAGAAGGTCCTACATATAGCACAGGGAACTATATTCAATACCTTGTAATAAACTATAATGGAAAAGAAAAAAACTGTTGTTTTCAATATATGTCACCTCAAGCTACGAAAGGATGAATTATACTGGAGAATCACAGAATACGGATCAAGCATGAAAGGGGAGGAAAGTGAGAAGTGGATAGCCACCTAAATAGATGTCATCAGAAAACAGGTCTTGATTTTATAATTTATGCCTCATATGCATTTCTAGAAAGGAATGTAATAATATTGTGCATCTTCTAAGAAACTCTAATATGCTTGTTAGGAGGGAACTTCACCAATATGATCAAGATCCTTTAACCTAAAATATAAAAAGCATATGCTAAACTGATTATAGTAAAACTATAAAATATAAATTCTACAGATTCTTAGTTAACTTCTACATACCCTTCCAGTGATAACTTACCAGTACACTGAGTACTTCCAATAGTGAGTACTTACCATTACACTAAGAATGAAACTGGGATAAGAAAGAAAACCATTAATGCAGAAAAGGCCCTAATTCACAGAAGAAAATAAGGAAGAGATTTAAGAAGAATAACAGTGTATTCAGATGTTTGTAAACCAATGCAAAGTAGGCATAGTAATTAATGAGCATCTAAACTTATGTCATAATAAGGTTAGCAGTATCTCAATATTCTGAGATTTGACAGAACTTGTTCATGATACCACCCCCTGTTCAGAGGAAACAGAACTAAAAGTAGTAAAGGGGGGAAATATAAGAGAGTGATATGCCACAAGGAGAGATATCTGTAAAACTGAAGCTCAAAGCTTTGTGCAAGCTCTTTGGGTAAGGATTTAAAAAAAAAAAAAGAAAGAAAGAAAGAAAAACTGAAGTGACATTGTGAGAGGAGGATACGGCAGGTCATCCAATTAACCACTTTCCTTTGGCTTCTGACACACTTCCTTCCTTCTAGCTGATCTAGCTTATATCTTCCCTGACATATCCTCTTCCTCTGCCCTTCCTTAAGTTTGGTGTCATACCAGACTTCCAGGCTCTGCTCTCATCTATATCCATGAATTTCCTTATTGATTACATTTACTTCCGTGTCTCTTATTTCCACCTATAAACAGATGATTCCTAAAGCTGTAACTTCTACCCTGATATCTCTTCTAAGCTTCTGCTCCCATCTGCTCTACTCGTAATAAACATTTCAAACACAACATGTCCAAACTGGAACTAGATATCATTCCTATAAAATGTGACGCTTTTCTTCCAACAGCCTGCATCTTAGTTAACAGCACTGCCATCAGCTTGGTTAGAAGCCTCTCTCCTGACTCTGCTGTCTGTCTACCTCATCATTTCTTTCAGTCCTAGCTCCGATATGTCTTTACCAGCTGAATGTTCTCAGGACAGTGGCTTTTAATTATTGCCCTAACATCCCTTGCCTGTCCTATTGTGATAGCCTTCTAACCATTTTATTTACCTCCAGTCTCTACCGGCCATCCAGACCTCCTGTCTTTCCAGTCTATCTTCCCCCACTATTAATACTGTCCTTGAGACAACATAGCTCATGGAAAGCCTTGGGTAGGGTTAGGGTGATTGCATCTAGTAATTATCATATAAGACGTTCACACACTGGATGAGAAGTCAGCCTGATAATCTCTAAGGTTGGGCTGCCAACCAAGGACCAGTTGTATAGTCACTGAGCTTGCTGATTCAAAACAAAATTCTTTTGTCCCACCCCAAATGTACTGATTCGAAATCTCCTGAGTTTAGACTCCTGAATTGTATTTTTGTAGACTCTCCAAGTGATTGTGATGCACTCCGTTCCTGGAAACTCTAAGATCTTATCCAATTTATAAGATTCAATGATTATAACACTATAATCAGAATCCAATATTTTCTACTCCAAGAGAATAGTTTCAAAAGTATTTTGTGCAATGGCAGCATCATTAAACTAAAGTCTTTGCAGTGGTTCACGTTAAATGAAAAAAACATTCATCTGAATATATAAATTCTGACAACTTTGAGAAAATAATCACAACACATTAGAGGCATCCCTTATACACATTTCTTCCAGCACATATATCTAATGGAGATTTCTTAAGTTTCACACATGATGTTAACAGGTTGCACATGAAGAGTTCAAGAATATATTTTGACATAAAAACAGTGGCGAACGTTATCATAGAGAAAACATTCAGTAATTAGGGTGCTAATGACGTTTAGATAAAAGCAGTTAAGATTTAGCAGAACAACAGGGGGGAGAAAAAGGAGTAAAGTGAAAGCCCTTAAATATTTATATATTTTTTCAGGCGATCCTCTTTAGCTGTTGAAAGGCTTCCTGCTTCATGTACCACGTAACATCTTTCCTATATCAGTAAATTACTATGGACATTTAGTAGCTCATGACCTAGCAGGGGAAACAGACCCCTATAGAACTAATTACAGTAGATAATGAATTTCATTGCCATATCAGTGTTATAAATAAGCTTTTATGGAAGATTAAAGATAGGAATGATTAGTCCCTATTTTCTTGTTGTAAAATAGTCTCTATGAAAAACAAATTTGTAAATATGAACCTAAACCCTATGGTATACTAAAGCCTCAGAAGTTGATATCCTACATAATAAGCAGCATATGTGAACACAGGTGCCTAAAAATATAGATACAGGTATATTCATTAGCAATGAGGTATGTGTTTATTTATAATCCTATACACTATATAAAATAACTGTCATATTTAGTCTGGGCTATCCACATGCACATTTTCTAAAGTTAAAAGCACAGGTTTTGAAACTAAGCATACATTTTCCCACAGAAACTATTTTGTAAAGTGTGCTGAGGATCCTAGGCTAACACACAAATCCTATTAAACCCGTAATGCATCTTACTATAAACTAATAGTACTATTTGAAACCTAAGATCTTGAAGAAAAAGACTGGCAAGGCAGAAATAAGAGAAAGAAGAAAGAATGTTTTCGTTTCTTTCTACAACAGAGCTGCCTTAGACATATTTTGAAAGAACCCCATGCTTCTTTGTCATTCAGGGAGGAAGAAATTTCCCTCTACCCTTCTAGGTTCTTCTGGCTGACATCAAGAGAATTAAATGGACATGAGACATTAAGAAGAGAAATCAAAGAGTTTAACAACCTGTAGACATGGGAGAAACTCAGGAAAAATGAGTAACTCACCAAAATGGCCAAAGCCCTCATCTTAAGTACCATCCTCAGCTAAAGACAATAGAGGATGTTGAGGGTGGGGACAGTCAGCTAGGGGAGGAAAAGCACAGTAAGGGTAAAGGTTTTTATGCAGATTCAAGTCTTTGCCTTCTCCACTGATAAGAATTTACAAAGATTTGGTCATCCTCCTCTTCTGTACAGTGAGGGTGCTACCCTTCCAAATGGAGATTTCCCTTATGAATGTAAATGTTTCTTACAAAAGGGTGTCTCTCCTAGTGGGGTTTTCAGGTTTTTTTCCCGTCTGCTGTTTCTTAGAAAATAACCAGCTGAAAGTAATTAATATCTCAAAAGAGACATATTTGGGGATGGCAAATTCTGCTCCCCTACGCCATCATTACATACTGTTATTGTTGTCTCCCTTACCTCCTAGTAGCCATTGATATTCAAATCCACTTACTACAATACCCTTGACCAGGAGATACAGGAAGTTACAGCTATATCAATTAGGATTTGGTTTGGCTGCATATATAAGGGAAATAAAAGTTGTTTAAACAAGGTAAATATGATATACACAGTCCAGAGCTAGTCAGTGATTCCACGGTTAACAGGGACTCAGGCTCCCTGCATTTTTCTCTTCCAAATCCCAGAACATGTTTTCTGACCTGAATGTTACCTTATAGTCCAAGATAACTGCTGGAGCTCTAGCCATCATGTGTATAGTCCAGTCAACAGAAGGAGAAAGCCAGGAAGGGCAAAAAAGCTACTTTCCAAGATGAGTCATTTTCCTTGAAGGAGTTCTCTGCTTACATCTTTCTGGCTAAAACCTATCACATGGCACACCTGACTGCAAAGGTTGCTGGCAAATGTAGCGTTTTAGCTGCATCCTTTACCACCCCAAATGAAAGAGAGATCTGTTGCTGAGGATAAAGGGGAGAATGGATATTTGCAGGCAGTTAATAATCTCTGCCACATTGCTGAAGTGTCCAATGCTCCAGATTACTAACTCCTCTCCTACTCACTGAATAAAGCTATCTCAATTCTGTTTTAAAAATCTAATTGACAAGAATGATCCTTTTAGAGCAATGGTTCCCAACTCTGGCTGCAAGTTTAGAAGCACTTAGAGTGCCTTTTTTAAATCCTGATACGCAGGCCAATGAAATCAGAAACGCTGGCACTGAAACACAGGCCACAGTACTTTTTAAAAAATATCTAAGTGATACCAGTGTGTAGCCAAGTTTGAGAATCACTGCCCTAAAGAAATTTAAAAAGAAGGCACATAACCCAAATGACGCCAAACTGTCATGTTTTTTTGCAGTGGATTCAAGGACCAACGTTGGTCATCCTTGATGCCTTTGTCTTTCACATATCCCCACATGCATTTAAACAGCCTATATTGCTTCCAATAGTTCTCAAATCTCTCTACACCTTTACCTCATCCAAAATCCACACAGCAACCAAAATAATGTTTAAAACACACGCACACAAATCTGACCATGTGATTCCTCTTACTCTACATAGATCCCTCCAATGACTTCCCATTGATCTAAGACTCTGCCCTGCAAGATCCCCTCCTGCCTACGTTCCAGACTTATCTTAGGCCACTCATCACATTACTGTACGGAACCTCCTTTCATGCCTCCAATGCCCCCTAGCTCTTTCCTTACAATTAATTTCTATTTGCCAAACCTACCAAATCCACAAATTCAGCCAAACCACAACACTTGCATTTGCTAATTCCTGTTGAAGGAGATTTTACTGCTCCCACAGACTGAGTCAAGGTCCATGCTCTACTTCTTCATGGTCCTTATCCCACCTGTAAGTAATTCTATAAAAGTTGCCCTTACCCCCACCAATTTTTTTTTTTTTTTTGGAGGGCAGGGAATATGTTCTTCATCATTTTGTTTTCAGAACCTAGAACAGCTCCTGTCACAGAGTATGTATTAGATAATCTAAAGATAAATATTTTATGACTGAATATATGAAGAAAGGAGTAGTATGGGATACTGAGGTTAGAAGGGTAGACTGGAGACAAACTCTAAGGATCACAGGCACCTGCTTATAACTTAGGCACAAGTGACCCCAGTCAATATTTCTTCCTTCTTTTTCAATATGTGTCTGTGTCTCTGCAGGTTGTGATTTGATCCCAGTACAGTATCTTCGCTGGGGTGACCCTGAGCCCATTGCAGCTGTGGTGTTTGCCTGCCTTGGCCTGCTAGCCACCCTGTTTGTCACCGCAGTCTTCATCATTTACCGTGATACACCAGTAGTCAAGTCCTCCAGCAGGGAACTCTGCTACATTATCCTTGCTGGCATCTGCCTGGGCTACTTATGTACCTTCTGCCTCATTGCGAAGCCCAAACAGATTTACTGCTACCTTCAGAGAATAGGCATCGGTCTCTCCCCAGCCATGAGCTATTCAGCCCTTGTAACCAAGACCAATCGTATTGCAAGGATCCTGGCTGGCAGCAAGAAGAAGATCTGTACCAAAAAGCCCAGATTCATGAGTGCCTGTGCCCAGCTAGTGATTGCTTTCATTCTCATATGCATCCAGCTGGGCATCATCATCGCCCTCTTTATAATGGAGCCTCCCGACATAATGCACGACTACCCAAGCATTCGAGAAGTCTACCTGATTTGTAACACCACCAACCTAGGAGTTGTCACTCCGCTTGGATACAATGGATTGCTGATTTTGAGCTGTACCTTCTATGCTTTCAAGACCAGAAATGTTCCAGCCAACTTCAACGAGGCCAAGTACATCGCCTTCACAATGTACACCACCTGCATTATATGGCTGGCCTTTGTGCCCATCTACTTTGGCAGCAACTACAAAATCATCACCATGTGTTTCTCAGTCAGCCTCAGCGCCACGGTGGCGCTCGGCTGCATGTTTGTGCCGAAGGTATACATCATCCTGGCCAAACCAGAGAGAAACGTGCGCAGCGCCTTCACCACGTCCACGGTGGTGCGCATGCACGTGGGGGATGGCAAGTCCTCCTCGGCAGCCAGCAGATCCAGCAGCCTGGTCAACCTGTGGAAGAGGAGAGGCTCCTCTGGGGAAACCCTAAGGTAAAAGTTTTGCAGGTGCTGTGGAGCACTGGCCCCTAGGGCAGAAGCAGTGGTATTTGTTTCCCAGGCCTTTTAGATGCGAAATACCTGAATAACTGAAACTAGGGGAGGCAGGGTGCTGGGAAAGGGCTTTGGACGTTTGCACTGAATGGTTTTTATGGAGTTAATTGGGGATGGGCCTAGTGACTTAACCTAAGGCCAGAAACATAGAAGTTGAGATAGAGGGAAGAAAAGCAAAGACTTACAACAAAAGGGAAGTGAGGTCAGAAGGGCAGGGAGAGCACAGCTAAATCACTGAGGCAAGGAGGCAAGGACCTCTGGGTCCTGAGGGGACAGAGATACACCGTGGACTAAATTCTAATTCACCCGCATAGAACAGAGAAAATTAGTGTTAACAAAGATTATGCTGAGAGCAGAGCGCCAAGAGCCTTACACATCTGACTGCACTTACATGTGCCTGAACCTGTCTCAAGCCCAGAAGAACCCTTGACTGCCCATCCCACAGAGGCACAAGAAATGTCGAATTTATATTTTCATTCTTAATGGGCAACTTGAACTCTTTGGGACATGTCTAAGTAGCTGAAAGGGGCAAAACAACAAAGGGGCTTTGCATATAACCTTCCTAAACAACCAGCCAGTTTCCCACTTTTCTCTGTTGTCCATAGTCCCATCCCATCCACCAAGGCCAGCATCCCAGGTAGTAGTTATCGGCCAACTGCCATCTGAAAAGAATCTGAAGCCAACTGCCAATGATATCCCTCCATGTGGAGGACTTTCTTATGTGATAAATGCCCCCTAAGGCACTTCAAAAGGCAATGAGATCATCTTATCAGTGGCTTGAGAACAAATTTGGAGGTATTAAAAAGGCTACATAGATTGTTACTGGGAATAACATTTAAGAAAACACATCAAAAGAGCTAGGCAGAGCATCAGTCTGCAAACTCTACAGAGATTTGAGAATTTTCCTAAAATCTAGACAAATAAGTGGAAGATAAGCATTTTTCAAATGGAAGATAAATAGCTAAATACTAATCCTTGAACAATTCTCTTATACCATCATTTAGCCTGCCTGAAAAATCCTACTTTCCTATCAGCCCTGATTCTTCAAAGCCTGAATTATGGGTGATGGTAAAGGTACTGTGTCTGCTGAGGACTAAAAAGGACTCACAGGATACTTAGAAGTTTATCCCCATGGCCCAATTCATATTCATTTGCATTATTAACTTGTATCCTTGCCTCTCTCAGTTCTTTTCTGATTCCTATATGCCTCTCATCTCTTTCCACGTACACTGTGCAAGGTATTCAACTAAACTGTAAACCTTGGGAAAAATAACCTCTTCTACTTCCTCAATAAATCCTGGGTATGTCATGGCCTATACATAGAAGACCTTCCCTATATCTAACTGCTGGCATATTTTCCATCTGCCTTCCTGACTTCTAAAACATTCTTTTTCTGCAACTTCTGCAAGATAAGCCTTTTATTTTGTCCAAGAAAATTTATTTTTTCCAAGCTTTTATTTTATCAGCCTTTCTTTAAACTCTCTCTTCAAATAAAATCTTCCAGGGCATCCTGATAGATAAAACAAACCAGTTGCTGGAGGGACGGAATTGTGAGACTCTGCCTAAACACGCCAAAAACTCACCAGGGCAGGCTCCTTGGAGAGAACATGGAGCAATGGTGAAGAGCACTGGCCTTGTAGCCAGCTTGTCCTGAGTTTGAACACTGGCACTACCATTTCTTGTCTCTGAGCCTTGGTTCCTTCATCTGCCAAATTGAGATCATATCACCTACCGCATAGGATTGTCAAGAGTGAAAGAAATAGTGTGTGCAAAGGCCAAGCACACAATAGACACTTTACTGGAGGTAGCAGAGTGCAGAGCTGGGCAGCACTGGGATTAAACATCCCAGTTAGCTGGCCAGCATCACTTACTAGCTGTATAACCACAGGCAAATCACTTAACGTCTCTATGCCTCTATTTCCTCCTCTGATGAATGGAGTTAATGAAATACATATTACATACAGTGGTTGTAAGATTAAATAAGTAAATACATGTAAGTGTATGCCACACAATAAGTACTTCTTAAGTGTTTGCTATTATTATTAACTAAGTTAACAGCTGTCAGCCTTTGTCCATACTTGAATGTCTCTGTGTCAGGTATGCAATGAGGATGATCTTCATAACAAAGAGAGCATCAGGCTGGGCCCGTGAGCCATGGCCGCTGAGCCTGCGCGTCCGGAGCCTGTCCTCCGCAACGGGAGAGGCCACAGCAGAAGGAGGCCCGCATACCACCAAAAAAAAAAATAAATAAAAAAATAAAAAAAAAAAACAAAGAGAGCATCATATAAGGCAGAACAGACCTACACATACATTGACTGCATAGCCTGGGCTTTCTAGAGCATCTCCATTTTTACATTGTCTAGCTTCTAGCCAGACTGTAGAACATACCCTTTGTCCCAATCTATGCAGGATAAGCTTGGGAGTGGAGGCCTTGTCTACCTTGTTCATCACTGTGCCTCCAGGGCCTAGAAGTACTGAGAAGGGTGCTTGACACATAGAAGACACTCAATAATCATTCATTGGTATGTTTGTTGAATGAATGGACTGGAGAATGTAGTAATGTGGCAGCTACTTTTTGCTTGTCTTCAAGTGTGCACACTACTTCCCCCTAGTGGTTCTCCTAATTTTCATAAGATTAAGCCTACAATGATCAGTTGTTTTTTGTTTTAATTAATTTTTAGGGGAGTATAGTTGCTTTACAATGTTGTGTTATTTTCTGCTGTACAGCAAAGTGAATCAGTTATACGTATACATATATCCACTCTTTTTTAGATTTCCTTCCCATTTAGGTCACCACAGAGCACTGAGTAGAGTTCCCTGTGCTATACAGTAGGTTCTCATTATTTATCTATTTTATACATAGTAGTGTATATATGTTAGTCCCAATCTCCCAATTCATCCCACCCCCGCTTCCCCACTTGGTAACCATAAATTTGTTCTCTACATCTGTAACTCTATTTCTGCTTTGCAAATAAGTTCACCATTTTTCTAGATTCCACATATAAGCGATATTACACGATATTTGTTTTTCTTTCTGACTTACGTCACTCTGTATGACAATCTCTAGATCCACCTTCGTCTCTGCAAATGGCACTATTTTGTTCCTTTTTATGGCTGAGTAATATTCCATTGTGTATATATGTACCACATCTTCTTTATCCATTCCTCTGCTGATGGACATTTAGGTTGCTTCCATGTTTCCTAGCTATCATAAATAGTGCTGCAATGAACATCAGCATGCATGCATGCATCCTTTCAAATTATGGTTTTCTCCAGATATATGCCTAGGAGTGGGATTGCTGGGTCATATGGTAGCTCTATTTTCAGTTTTTTAAGGAAACTCCATACTGTTCTCCACTGTGGCTGTAACAATTTACATCCCACCAACAGTGTAGGAGGGTTCCCTTTTCTCCACACCCTCAGCATTTATTGTTTGTAGATCTTTTGATAATGGCCAATCTGACTGACGTGAGGTCACACCTCATTGTAGTTTTGATTTGCATTTCTCTAATAATTAGTGATGTTGAGCATCTTTTCATGTGTTTGTCGGCCAAACGTATGTCTTCTTTGGTGAAATGTGTATTTAGGTCTTCTGCCCATTTTTTGCTTGGGTTGTTTGTCTTTATGATATTGAGCTGCATGAGCTGTTTGTATATCTGGGAGTTTAATCTCTTGTCAGTTGCTTCATCTGCAAATATTTTCTCCGATTCTGAGGGTTGTCTTTTTTTTTTTTCTTTTTTTCGGTACACGGGGCTCTCACTGTCGTGGCCTCTCCCGCTGCGGAGCACAGGCTCCGGACGCGCAGGCTCAGCGGCCATGGCTCACGGGCCCAGCCGCTCCGCGGCAT
>NC_041229.1:44817699-44901768 GCF_002837175.3 Physeter macrocephalus
GGACTCTCAACCACTGCGCCACCAGGGAAGCCCCTGAGGGTTGTCTTTTGTATAGCAACACAAAAGACCCCGAATAGCGAAAGCAATCTTGAGAAAGAAGAATAGAGCTGGAGGAATCACGCTCCCTGACTTCAGACGATGCTACAAAGCTACAGTAATCAAGAGAGTATGGCACTGGCACAAAAACAGAAACAGCGATCAAAGGAACCATATAGAAAGTCTAGAGATAAACCCACACACCTATCGCCACCTAATCTATGACAAAGGAGGCAAGAATATACAATGGAGAAAAGACTGTCTCTTCAGTAAGCTGTGATGGGAAAACTGAACAGCTACATGTAAAAGAATGAAATTAGAACACTCCCTAACACCATACACAAACATAAACTCAAAATGGATTAGAGACCTAAATGTAGGACCGGACACTATAAAACTCTTAGAGGAAAATATAGGCAGAACACTCTTTGACATAAATCACAGCAAGATCTTTTTCAACCCACCACCTAGAGTAATGAAAATAAAAACAAAAATAAACACATGGGACCTAATTAAACTTACAAGCTTTTGCACAGCAAAGGAAACCATAAACAAAGCCTGCTGTGATCTGTATTACAAATATCCCCTGCACTTCTGTGGTCATCAGTTTCTGCTCAAGATTCCCACCCACTGATCTCATGTTTTGTTATAATTCTAACATTCCTCTAGTAACATTAGATTACTATTTTCAACTATTTCATTTCTAATTTATTAAATAAAAGGGCAGCATAAGCAACAAAATTCACTGACAATGCCAATAGAAACAGGAATTCTTAGGATTTGGGATCCTATTTTAACTTGTTTTCCCTACAGGGTCATCAGGGTCATGTAGTTGTTTTTTGTTTGTTTGTTTGTTTTTTATGTAAGTTCTTAAACAGAGGGCTTTATTTATTTTTTTTATACAGCAGGTTCTTATTAGTCATCTATTTTATACATATCTGTGTATACATGTCAATCCCAATCTCCCAATTCATCACACACACCCCGCCACCACCTTCCCCCTTTGGTGTCCATACGTTTGTTCTCTACATCTGTATCTCTATTTCTGCCCTGCAAACCAGTTCAACTGTACCATTTTTCTAGGTTCCACATATATGAGTTAATATACGATATTTGCTTTTCTCTTTCTGACTTACTTCACTCTGTATGACAGTCTTTAGATCCATCCACGTCTCTAGGGTCATGTAGTTCTTAATGACTGGATTTTGTAGTCAGTACATCTGGGTATTAGAATATGAAAGAAGGTACAGAGGAACCTTTGGCAATTGTTGGCTTTTCTGTATGAGGTCTTGGCAAATGCTGGTCTGTCTATATGATTATAGCTGAGACAGGCTATCCTCTGATTATATAGAGACTTCTTTTTGCCATTAACCAGGATATTCACGCTGGAACCTGCTTCTGATATAGAGAAGAAGAAAGGCCAGAGAAAGCTATAATACCCTTGCATCACATACATCCCATAGCTGCTCCCTGCTTTGAAGCTATAATTCTAAGAAATAAAGTTAGATACAAACTAAAATTCCTCTGTACCTCCCATGAGCTCTCAAACTAAGTATTCCTTCTCTGTGATCCAAAATCAAGATGTTCAGAACATTGTAGATATAACTGCTTATGTATGGATTTATCTCTCCTTTTAGTTTACAGTTTTATAAAGGCCAGTATGTATCACATTGCCTTTCACACTGGGGCTTAATTAATGGGGAACAAGTGAACTTGGGTGCTCCTAATATTTTCACATTTTAGTCTAAATTACTTTCATTAGTTGTGCTTCTCAGGCTTGAATTCTGTAATATGCCAATAAGCCTATCTGTTGGGATCTAGAGTGACATTAAATACGTAACCTAAATCTTTGGATGTAGGTCTTTGGGGAGAAGCAGCTGCTCTGCTCGGCCTAGCCTGGTTCTGCCCTCTTCCATCTAGTGTATGGTGAAGTAGGCCGCTATAAATCCAGATTGGGTTTGGGCCCTGTTTCCAAAAAGGCTTATATATGTCCCTTCCACATCTCATGGCAGACGGTGAGGGCTCCATTATAAAGAGGACACTAATTGCCTAATTTAGAGTGAAAAAGATAATAATAACTTCTGAGGTTATAGTAACTATATTTCCAAAAGTTAGTGCACACTCTGCGTGAATTTGAACAAGGTACTTCAGTCTGTTTCCTCACCTGTGAAATGGTAGATAATAACCCCTGTTGTAAGGAGTAACTGAATTGATATATATTAAATGCTTTCTATCAGCACATAGAAAGCACTCAGTAAATGGTAGGTAAATCTTTAGAAGTGTGTTCAGCTGCAAGTAAACCTGCTTTTCAGAGATTTACATGACTCGTTTGCATTTCATTTTCCTCGTGTCACAAGAAATATGCAGATAGCCTGCTCCTGGCGTTCCTCCAGGGCTCAGTGATGCCAGAGCCAACATCTCTGCTATTCTCTAGGCCTTTTACTGATGAATGCACAAGAGCTCCATGCATTGTACCCCTTTATGAGGGAAAATAATAATCTTCTCAGAGTCCCCTACGAATTGCCTTTATGTCTTATTGGCCCAAACTGTCTCAATATAGCTACCCCTAGCTGCAAGAGAGTATTGGAAAGCATGCATTTAGCTTTTACATCTTCTGAAATGGAGACTGAAAGGGAGGAAGGTGTCAAGTGCTTGTTGGATACACCAGCGAATAATGTCAGCTATGGAAAGTGAAGTACCTAGTAGTATTAGTGGCAGTAGTAATATTAACAGAAATGTCTAGTGGTCACAAAATACTGAAAGTAGAAGCAATAATCATTCCCATTTTTCAAATGAGGGGTTTGTGGTCCAGTATGGTTAGAACACCTGTCCATGGTCTCATGACTAGTTAAGTTATGGAGCAGTTTTTAACTCAGGCCTTAGCTTTTTGGCATCGGAGTGGAGCATCTCCCAGAATGTATTCTTTGGAAAGCTAGTCTGACAAAATTGTTATTTTTGAAAAAAAGTTATTTGGTCAAACAACATTGTTATTTTTGAAAAAAAGTTATTTGGTCAAACAAGCTTGAAAAAACTCTTGACTATTCTTTTACTGGAGATAAACACTGAAAAGTCTTGCAGTGTATAAACCAATCATTCATGTGTTAATTCTTTTCCATCTTTCCCCAAGCTTACTGAACACAACACTATTTTTTCAAGTAACTCCCTTAACATTCTGGAGAATTGATACTACAAGGGTGATTCTCTTTGGAAACCATCATCATAGCCAAAAGAGAAGAAAGGTTTCTGGGGACCTGAAGAATAGTTCATATCTTCAGTGAGAAGGGGGCTAGAAAGAGCCAATTCCACCTCCGATCTTAGAGAGAGAATCACTTTTGTTCTCTGAGCACCTAAGGGAAGAATAGGGCTAATTCTAACAGATCTGAGCAGTTTTCTGAGAAGTTAAGTAGGCTCACCCTAGAGCACAAAAAAGAAAAGTGCCCGGAGTCAGTCATTCAATTCACTGAAATAGCAAGGGGAGATTTTTATTTAAAAGGGAGTGAGTCACTAAAGATTTTTTTATATAGAAACATGCTATTTATGCCATCAATGTATAGAGGCCCCTGTGATTAACATTTTGGTTCTAGACACTAATTTTCCAGCACGACATGGTGCAGCATCAAATCACTGTCAGGCAGATAATGCCATGCTTCCGTTTAGGGCCTTCACTTCAGCTGCAAATTGACAAATGAACACAAAACCAGTTCTGACCTAAATAAAGCATTGAATTCGATGAGTCTAAAGTTCTGGCTCTACAACATTCAGAATTTCCAGGGTCATAGAGCTGAGGTTCTGAGAAGCAGTGGGCCTTTCATGGCTAAATTAATGACAGAGGCCTATAGCCCTAAATTATAAATTTTATCAGAAGGTAAAACCCTCCCCAGGGTTTCTAGTCAGGTGGCAGAAACATTAGCATTGTCTCCACCTTAATTTTAGAAACTATCATTTGCTACTTTTGTTTTAACTAACTAATTAACTTGGCTTTAATTAACATTGTCGTGAAGCCCCACTTAGGCTATTTGCTAAAGCAACTGCTAGTCCTTTCAAATACACTGCCCAAATTACAATTTGCCTGGAATTGGCTCTCTTGTGTGAATTCCAATATACCCAACTATTATCAGAGCTTTCATGATTTCCAATTGCTTAGATTTCATTAAGTGGTGATTAGTCTTTATGAAGTGATGTTCATGCTATTTCTCCCTCTTTAGAATCCTCTGCCTCTTTCTTCTCTCTCTCCAGATCTTTTTTCTCTTCCAAGGCCCAGGTTCTCAATGAAACCCTATGAGATTAAACTATCTCACAGACTTTCCCTCAACTGGACTCAGAACATTTAGCAGAAATTCCTCACATTCTTCAATTATTATTTATTCACAAACATTTACTGAGAACTGAGCATTCCCAGACACAACCCTGGGGATGTGAGGGTTGTTTTGTGTATGTATGCAGTAGCTTCACAACTATCTAATGAGATCTTAAAAGTATTTGGATTAACATATACACACTACTATATATAAAATAGATAACCAACAAGGACCTACTGTATAGCACAGGTAACTCTACTCAATATTTCATAATAACCTATAAGGGAAAAGGATATGAAAACACACACACACACACACACACACACACACACATACAACTGGATCACTGTGCTGTACACCTGAAACTAACACGATATTGTAAATCAACTATACTTCAATTTAAAAAACATCTCCCTCAATGCCGAGCATAGTGCGGACACACAGCAGTGCTCGGAGATAGATAGATTATGAATCTGGTGGGCATCAGCTCTTAGGAATCACACTGCCCTTGTGAGAAAGACCACTCAGTTCACTGACTTGATTGTCCAGATTTTAGCTGATAACGCTTCGCTCTAGAAATATAAGAAGAAATACATTTTCCTAAAATCAAACCCTGTTTTTTAATCAAGCCTCCGTGAAGTGCCTGCTCTGTGCCAAGCACTGTTATACATTCTGTGGATACAGAGATAAATAAAACATAGTCTTTGAGGTGCTTTCAGTCTCCTGAGACAGAATTAAAAACAGGTAAGATGAATAAAGGGCTACAGGGCCATGATAGGAGTCTACAGGGAAACAGAGGGGCCTAAAAGTAGCAGCAGTAAATTCTACATGCTGGGAATTAGCAAAACTTTCCAAGGGAACCAGTTCAAATGATAGAAGCTATCTAAACATTTTAATCTCTGCTAAGATGTCTTCAAGGTTTCTCTACTGGCTAACACAGGATACAGCCGAACTCTCATTACCTGGCAGGAAAGGCCCCTGGTGGTATAACAACTCCTTCCCTGGCTATACTTGCATCTAGTCACTCCCTGCTTGACCTTCCATACTGACCCACTCACAATTTTCTTGCTTTCAGGCCTCTATTAAGGTGGCTACTTTGGTATAAAATATACCTGCCCCACTCACCTTCAACTCTCACTTGGCCAACTCATACCCATCTTCAATATCACTTCTACTGGAAAGCCTGTCCTGACCATCTGGAACTGCACTAGGTCCCTCTCTTCATGGTCGAAATGAGCATGTGCTTCTCCTTGTAGAGCACTTATCAATTTGTTAAAATTACCTGCTTAACTGTAAGTCTCCCTTACCCACGCACGTACGCGCACGTGTGTACACACACACACACACACACACACACACACACACATAAACTACCATGAATTTACTAGGCACAGGGCCATGTCTTACTCATTTTCTGTGCCATTGGCATCCAACACAGTACCAGGCACATAGTCAGCATTCAAAAATACTTGTTAAATGAATGCATGGACAGATGGATAGATATACATATAATAACGTTTGAGCAATTGATACCCTGGCATTTGACAACGAACAAAGAAGGACTAAAGATAGTGAATAATTATATTTATTGAGCACTTGCTATGGGCCAGGCACTGCTTAAACCCCTTACAAGTATTAACTCTTTTAATCCTCATTTTATAGATGAGGAAACTGAGGCAAGCAGTGGAGAATTTACTTGCTCGAGTCCACACAGAGTAAGTAGAGGATGCAGGATTAGAAGAAAGGCAGGCTGGTTTCAGAGCCCAAGCGGGTAACCATTAAATGGATGTTCCCCATTCCAGCTCTTGTACATTGTGGCCTGAACTGAGAAAAACTGAGATTGAATGAGTGTGGAGACCGACTCTCCTCCAAGGAGTTTCCCTGAAAACTTCTCCCTGGTTCTTTACTGTACTGTACTTTCTTGACATGGTCTTACCTTCAGCTGAGCCTGATATGACTTACTTTTATGCTGTATATGAATAATGTACACAGAAGCCTCTGAGATAAAACTTGAACTTTAAGGGCTGCCTGAAATCTTTTCTTTGAGTGGCGATATTTAAGTATCTGTATAGATGTTGCTTGTAAGGAAAAAAAAAAAAAATCTGACCCACTTTTACTACTTATCATAACTGGAAATTATAAAGATTTACACTACTTTCCTGTATAATAATAATTCTTCTCCTCCCACTCCTCCTTCCCTCCTCCTTCTTCTTGTTCTTCTTCCTGTCTAATCTCATATACAACCTCATGAAATAGGCAAGGAATCCTGATGTTTCCCACCTTGGTCCAGTCCAGTTTAATTCCAACCAGAGGTTCTAAAGTAATCCCTTTACACTGGGAGCACTACTGAATTCTAGGAATAGAAAGATAAATAAGACAAGAACCCTGCCCTTAGGAGCAGCTCACAGAAGAGTGGGGAAGACCGACCCACAAACAAATCATTAATTTTTATAGTGTATGAAGTAATAAAGGAAAGAATGCACAGAGGAGGCAGAGGTCACTAAAAAGGGCACTCTGTCCAATCCGGAGGTTTCAGGAAGGCTTCCTGGAAGGGTGACACCAGGGTTGAATCCCAAAGGCTGGAAGATAAGTGAGCCTCATAAAAACCAAGGGGTACACTGTTCTGGGGAAGAATATGAATGACAGCCCAGAGGTATGATCCAACTGCTGTGTGCAGGGAATTAGAGTGTGTAAAATGTGGGTCAACAGACGACAGGAAATGGGCTGGAGAGGCTGATAGGAAAGAGGTTTAGCCTGAGGAGCTGTCTGCTGACTAGCTCCCAGCTCCCTCGATTCCCTTTCAATAACCTCTTTGTTTAACGCCCACTTTAGATATCTAATTTCCTCACACTCACAGCCACTTCCCAACAGCAACTTGATGCCTCCCCACCCATCCCCAGGCAAAACTGTGGTGTCCTCAACCCTTTCTCCCTGCTAGAGAACAGACAGATTCATTTGCGCTTTTACAATAACAATTATTAGTGACCTGCTTCATCCTTTATGTAGTAAACACTTATTGTGCAACTACCTTGTTACAGAGACTGTGCCAGGTGCTTTGATATATATCATCTCATTGGATCCTCACACAATATTGTATAATAAAAAGCATTACCCACATCCACAGGTAAGAAACAATAATAAGTGAGACATGTAGAGGTTAAGCTACTTTAATTTAGTGCATACTTAATGAGTAGTAAGTTTCAGATTCAAACCCAGGTCCACAGGTTTTCATAGCTTTCTTTTCACTCTAACATTGCCTTCCTGCAGATTCATTTTCTCAACCATGTATCTCATTTTACAGTTGCTGTTCATAAATAAGGTCACTGTGAATGTACTTCT
Organism: Physeter macrocephalus; assembly: GCF_002837175.3. Classification (NCBI taxonomy): domain Eukaryota; kingdom Metazoa; phylum Chordata; class Mammalia; order Artiodactyla; family Physeteridae; genus Physeter; species Physeter macrocephalus. Next base: position 44,825,373 of record NC_041229.1, read on the forward strand.
GCCGCATAAAATATTCGTATTTTGATTCTGATTTTACACCCAGGGAAATGACCCCAAAGGTGACCTTTTTTTTTGGTACACAGACAGACCGGTCGAGGTGACATCACAGAACAAGGTAACCTGTCGGTGCCGCTTATGTTCCAAGTCAGCAGAAGTAGCGCGGTATGGGGAAGTGAGCCTGGTCAGCAAGGACGTGAATTCCAGTCCTGGCTCTGCCACGTCCAAGCTGGGATCTTAGACAAAGCACTTAACTCGCAGAGCCTCTGGCCGGTGAGGACAATAATACACATCACTCTCTGTATTATGCTCACAGGGTCACTGAGAGCATAACACAGAGTATGTCCCACAACCCAGGTTCATGAGTTGTGATCCCTAATCATGGGGTCATCTCAGCTCCTGTCGACTCCATACACAGCTCTGGGGGCATAATATGAGGAGGTTCCATAACATCATTCTTCAGGAAAATTACTGAAATAGAAATATTTGACCTTGGAAATCTGGCCTGAATTACGAGTAAATTACTAGTAAATCACTGCTCTATCCTGGGGCCACTTGCCTTCCAAATTTCCATCATATTCTTAGGTGGTGGGTTAAGAAGTTTCCCTTAAACTAGTTTTTTACAGGTTAGGCTTTCCTCAGAGTTTAAAGGTGATTTGTGGTTTAGCCAATTTTCTCATTCTCCTTGTGGCTTTGGTAGTGCATTTATATTTCTTCACGAAAAAAAATTTTGACTTTTAACTTGACCTAGAATATATGGCTCCATTTCACGTAATGTATAGAAATGAGATGACGAATCACTGTGGTAATATTTATACATAACATAACATGAAGCTCTCTTTGGTGATGCAAGTGTGTGCTCACATTGTTCACTTACGTTTAACCAAAAAAAAAAAAAAAAAAAAAAAAGGAATAGATGGAAAGAATCACAACATCCCTCACATGCACAAGCTTGCTGCCCCGCCTGTCTCTGAGGCAACACAACTGATACCCAGGATGGTGGGAGCTGCCAGAGAACGTGACTCTCTCTGCTGAGTTAAAATGGCAGAGCCGAAAATGCAGACTAATAACACCATTTTCTCTAATTTGTTATTCATGTGGCGTTTTTAGTTGGAGAGAAAAAGAGAGACCATGACTCGGTAAACAAACAGATCTGTCACTGAACTTGCTCTTCAGAGAAACAAACAATAACTGAAAACAAAGCGTGGTAAACCTAATGAAGCTCCCAGGGAAGATAAGGAAAATTACAACCCACATTTGTTAAGCAAGTCCCAACTACCTGTGACAGGTAATATTGATTAATGTGCTGCCGACACAGGCCTCACACTTTGAGAACCACAAAATTTCCATATTCTAAGCTCACAACAACCATGTGAATTAGATATTATCCTTCTTCTCTGCTTCAAAAGTGAGAAAACTGAAGAACAGAGAGGTTAACTGATTTGTCCAAGACTGCACAGCTGTTAAGGGAAACAGGTGGGATTCAAACCCAAGGTCCTCTGAGTCTAAACACCATGTTTTTTCCATAACAGCATGACTGATAAGCTCTAAATGGGATATATCAAGTGGGTGATTGTTCCTCTTTCCTGTTTGCCCCATATTAGGACTTCGGCTCTGTGGACTCATTAAACTCTAGGGCATGGCCTGCCCATTATCTTACCTAGGGATAAGATAATAACACTGCTATTACAGGAGGCTTGCTGTTGGTTGGATTATTAAGCATACTTTCCACTCTCTGCTCATCTAGAGTCGGAGATGACTCTAAAATGTTCTTCCACCCTCTTCCCTTTCGGCTGTGGGGCATACACATCTGCCTCCCTGAAGCCAACATCCAATCAGGAGATCGGCCACCATTCCTCTACACTCAGGTCCAAATACACAACTGTGTCAGTGCCAAATGGGGGGACGTGGTTAACTCACAGGAGATGTGAAGAGGCCTTGGGATATGAATTGGCCAGAATTCCAGTATGTGGTCCTCACATAAAATTGCCATAAGAACAAAAGCAAGAGCAACCAAGCAAAGACACTTTCTTTAGTCTTAGATGGCATGGATAGAACAAAGGAGATAATGGAGTGGTACAATACCAGCATGGATGTCCTCTGTGGTGGGCAAAATAATGACTCCCCAGCATGGTAACATCCCACTTGCTGGAACCTATGAGGATGTTCCCTTCCATGGCAAAGGGACTTTGAGGATGTGCCTATGTTAGGGATCTTGAGAAGAGATAATCCCGGATTATCAAAGTGGGCCCAGTGCAATCCCAAGGGCCCTTATAAGAAGGAGGCAGGGATATCAGTCAGAGAGATCTGAGGATGCTGTTCTGCTGACTGAGAAGATAGAGGGAGGGTCTAGAGGTCAAGGCAGCCGCTGGGAGTTAGAAAAGGCAAGGAAATGGACTGTCCCCTAGAGCTTCAGAAGGCATGAGGCCCTGCTCACACCATGATCTTAGCCCAGTGAAAGCCATTTTGGACTCCTGATCTACAGAACTGTGAAATGATAAATTTGTATTGTTTTAAGTCACTAAGTTTGTGGTCATTCATTACAGGAGCAATGGAAAACATACACCCTCTGTAAGATCTGGAGAACAAATACTGACCACAGCACTCCCCAAAAGATATCTTGCCTCAGGCAGAAAGAGAGGAGATTGTGGCCTTCTCCACACAAAACTCCTGTGAGGTTCCATGACATTCATGACATTCTCCAAGGTTTTACTCTGGTCAAATGTGACTCTCTCGCTCTCTCTCTCTCTCTCTCTCACACACACACACACACATACACATACGCACGCACGCACTCTACCAGAGATCACTGAGGCAAGAACATTTCTTTATTCATCCCGAGGTTGGATCTGAGCAGGAACTCAGTAAACTGTCACTGTGGTCGCACAGGAGATAAAAAGGAGATCAAGCCCTACTTTCGCGCCTCAAAGTACAAAAGGGCCCCACTGTGCTACACCATCCATCTCAACTTCTCCCTAGGTTATGTCCTGTCCACTTCACTCTGGATGCCACCAGAGTCCTGGTCAGAAACTGAGGGAAGCAGGGCCCACTTGACTCACTGGTGAGAGTCTGGCACACCGGAGAGCATGTTCTGACTCAGACAGACACATTGTGACATTGCGGGAGTTGGGGGGCAGGGGTGGGGAGGAAGGAGCATCTGAGGGAAATGAGAGAGAACCTGAGTTCAAAGTGAACTGCGGACACGTCCCTCAGGGACTATCCAGCCACTGAGTACAGCCAAGTGTGCGGCCAGTCGCTGAAGAATGGTCCAGGGCAAAAGTAGGCTTTTCTCCTCCAGGCACAGAGCTAGTGGCTGCCAGCACAGCACAACGAGAACCGAATGCTCCAGTCCAAATGGACTGGCAAGGCACTTTTCTCTTTCGATAGTTAACTAATGAAAATATAAGAAAAAATCGATTTCAACCTCCACTCACAACAGGAGTCTAACTTTAGGACTTGCTTTAATCTAAAGGATGTTGGAAATATCTGATGATACTTGAGAAAAACTGAGCAAACTGACTTCAGTGAAGAACTTGCAAAGACACATCAGCAGAATGTTAATGTGCCGAATGGGAGCTCAGCAGATGCAGACTTCTGATGTCTTGCCTGTCTCTTTCACTTTCAAACTCCAAATCCCTGCATCAAAGCACATGTTATCTAATTTCCCCTTGGATATTTCCAGAGGCTTTTGTTTAATTGTAGTCACTGTGCAGATACTGCATTGTGACTGCTTCTCTGGGGAGAATGGTGCCAGACAGAGAGCGACCTGTGGGCTGAAAGGAGCAGACAGCCTTTCAACTCCAGGGCATTTCTAACCATCCTCAGTGATGCTAGTGAAGGCCCAGACTCTCCCCTTCTTTCCTCCTTTCCTTGTCCCACAACCCTCGTCCCCACCCCCCAACAGTCAGCCGACTAGGTCCCTCTCCTGCCACCAGGTGGCAGGCGGGGGTCTCTAGGCATCTCCGGTGGTAGACAGCGTTTCGGTTCTAGATGCCCTCAGCTTGTGTAGCAGCGATACAGAACTGCCACTGTGGGCTTGTACAGAACTTGATGCACGCAGCTGGAGGCAAACTTCTGCAGAAGCAGCGCTAACAGTAGATGCACTGATTCCCAGCTCTACCAACTGAAGAAGACTCCTAATACAAACTTGTTGGTTTTCTCGTCATTGTGGATATCACATTTCCACTCCTATAAAAATGGTATGGCATATAAAAGCTGGGAAAAAGCAGTATTATTCCCTAGAATATGGCTGCTAGATTTTTATAACATACATATTATTCTCATACATCATAGAGGAGCCTTGCCTAAATATTCTCCCACCACTCACTTTTGCCACCAGAAATGCCTTTCAAATCAAACAGGTCATGTTCCCAGTGTTCAGTCTTCAGGAATCAAACTGACTGCTATCAAGATCTTCCACTTACTGAGGATGCACCACGTGTCCATGAGTGCTATTTATTTAATCCAATTCATTTCTGCCAACAACCCTGTTCAAAAGTGTCATTGTGCCCATTATACTGATGAGGATCAGAGAGATGAAGACACTTGCCCGAAGTGGTGAGTGGCTAACCCAGGGTTTGAACTCAACTGTTGCAGTTAAGAACTTTAGCCTTAAAACGCACTAAAACGTAAGGCTTTCTCTAAAGCTTGATCTTCGGAATCAGAAGCCAGTCTGCCCTGTCACATGCTTAGTCACATCATTGCTGGAGAGGAACAAAGCATGATAAAGGGGCAGGTAGCCTTTCACTTCAGTGAAAATTAATGAGTTAGATTCTGCAGCATTTTGTACCTGGGGCTCAGTGCAAGTGAGGTGGGGCTGGGGTCTGCTGGTGGGAGGGGGATGAGAAAGGACACCGAGGATGGGGTCAGGCAGTCACTGCTCCTGGATTTAAAATCAAGCGTGTAGGCACTCCCGCCGAAAGTTTAAACAGGCAGAACCTAGAAAAGGGAAGGTGAAATACAGGATGTAGGAAAAGGATAACCCCAACGATGATGCTGATGACGACAGCTTACTTTTATTGAACATTTACAATGTTTCAGGCACTCTTATCAGTGCCTCATAAACATTCATTGAATCCTTAAGACAACCCTGTGAAGTAGGTAACATTAGCAGCGTCATTTTATAAATGAGGGAATTGAGAGACAGTGTGGTAAAGCCAATTGCCCAAGGACAGATACCTGGAAACGATTTGGACCTTGAATTCTAATCCAAGCAGTCCACGGCCTTCACTATCAGAAATTATAAGCACTAAGACTGTGTTTGAAAGGGCAGTAAAGAGTTTGTATGTAGGAATCAACAAAAGGTCAGGATTGAGAAAGACTTGAGAAAGTGTCATCATCACTGTAATTTGATTTAGGTTGGATATCCTCTTGTTTAACTTCCTCGACAAACTAAATGATTATTCGCTGCCCCATTTTCTTTTGTTAACCGCTTCCCTTACTACTTTCTCTTTCTGTGAGTCTTAGAGCCACTGTCTAGCACACCCCGCTGAGTTATAATCCAGTTATGGCTCAAAGCCAATCTGGTTTGGTCATCGGAGCAAGAACACATGAGAAGGACATTTCAGTTTCTTGGCTAAAATGTCTACATAAGGCAGACAGCACTGACTTGAATTAAACTGCTCCAGGAATGGGATATGTCTCCTAAAGGCAGATTCAGATTGAGTATATGGTTCATTTTTCTCAGTTATGATTTATTTTTATTCCCTTTCTTCAAATGAAGACTATTTCTAAAGTTGCCAATTTAAAACTGTTTGAGATGGTGAAGGTTTCTTTTAAAAGTGATTAGATACAGTTAAAATTCACCACGCATGTCTTAAGCACCTACTTTATGCAAATATTTAAGTCAAATCTTTAGAATTAAATGTATTTGACACCCTGGATAATTATAACATCTAAGAGACAGAAGTCATCAGAGGAAAGTATTATTTTGACCAATAAATTAAATAATGATTTCATCATCACTTGTGAAAGTGCTAAGTGAAAGAACTTGTCAGAAACTATGTACAATTCTCATTGCCTTAAAAATGGGTCTGTTGCACTATCTCAGAGTATATATTTCAACTTAAATTTGCAACTTAAATTAAATTTGCAACTTAAGACTTGGTACTAGTTTTAATACTTGATACTTATTGCCCCAACAGCAAGTTTGGAATTACCTTGCATATAAAAAAAAAAAAATCGACGTTAAATAAAATGAAAACTCCTCAAAAAAAAAAAAACTTATCATTGAAGGCTCTTCTTCCTCTGATATTTCCTCTCTGGATAAAAGCTACACCTTCAACCTACTTGCCCAACCCTGTGTCATTCCTGACTCTTCACTTTCCTCAACCATTTTCTCTACTTATTTTACCTTATCTTTTGCAGTCTCAATGATAGTACCCTGGATCAGGACCCTGTCACCTATTGTCTGAACTACTGACAAAATGTCCTAAATCTCTATTATTGATGTACACCCTGTCCCAACAGCTGCCAGAGTGATCTTCCTAAAGTACAAATTTGATCACACTACCCAGCCTTCAAATTAGTAGCTATAGATGCCTTAAAATATAAAATTCATAAACTCTTTCACATGGCTCACAAAGCCCTTTAAGACCTGGCCCTTGAAGACTTGACCTTCTCAACCTGAGGCCCGGCCACCAAGCTGCTCCACCAATCCACCAACGTTCCCCCCTGACTAGTGATCCTCTAAACACATATTACATATTACATATGCTAGCAACGCCAGCCTGCACATAGTTCCCCAAATAGTCCATGCCTCAGCCATTTCTTTGTTTGTCATACTCCTGCTGTGTATATTCTATTCTTTCTGTCTCTACTAATATCTGCATTTCTCTCTCATCCTTTTACCTAGAAAACACCTTCTTACCTTCCAATTCCTAACCCAAATATAACACCTCTTTTATAAACTGTATTTCCCCTGGACTTTCTGGATCTCCTCATATAGAACTCTTCAAGTTGTATTACAGTGTTAGTTTGTGTTTTTCTCCCTGGTAGACTGTAAGTTTCTTGTAGGCATTGCCTTCTATGTCTCCATCACCAGCAACTAACACAGTGCCTTTTTAAACAAGCTCTCCAGTAAATATGTGTTGCATAAGCAGCAAAAATTCACTTGTCTAGTCTCTGGTGAAGACCTAGTCCCTTCCCTAATGGTGAATCAGCACTCAATGGTAGTTCATTCTCCAAGAGAATAAGTCAACTTTTCAAGTCTTGCTCTACCACTGCCGAACAATATACCATTTAAATGTATTTCTGTCTCTCACTGGGCATGTAGAAAGCAAATGCTAAGAAGATTTAGATCTGGTGGGTTATATAGTATTATGAATGATATGTTTCAGGTGTTTAATTTTGGGGAAGAGAAATGCTTTGAAATGATTAATTAAATGGTTTGGCTCTGCAATAATTGAAGTATATTTGTGGAGCTATAAAAGGCTACGTCTGGATGATTTTGATGAATTGCATCTAAAACACTCCCTTTGTATAATGAATTGATATTCTTGAATGCTGCGATTACAGTGAATTTTAATTTGCATGTGATGTTAGTGGTCTCATTTGTTACTACTTGAATTTAAATGTTTTTGATTAACTGATAGAAATTGTTGGATGGTGGGGTAAACTAAGCATTTTTTTCAAAGTTCTGTTTCCAGAAATGTTCCTTTTATTTGCATTAGCCCTGCTTGGCCTAGCTACATCATATCTGGGGCATGTGAGTCATATCTCTTCCAGAACATACCAAAAAAGAGTATGGCTCAGGCATAATTCTGTGAGTTAACAATTCCTTCTCCTCCCTCAAATCTAGTAATCTAGTTTCCCTTAGTAAAGATGGAATATCCTTTTCTCTAATTTCTTGGCTAAAATAAGTTCTCTACCTTTCCTGAGTCATTTGCCCTGCCCCCATTTGTCTGGCATTCCTCCCAACTCCTAACACATACACACATACACACATACACGAAAAGAACAAGCTCCTTCAATGTGCTCTTTGATCTCAGTGTAATATGGTATTTAATTTGTACAGATCCTGAGAGATGAAATAATTTTTCTAAGATTGTATACTTCGCTTGGGACCGAGCGGATCTGATCCCATGACTCTGGGCGACTCCTCATGACCCCTGCACTGTGCCCTGTTATATCCTCCATTACTCCTTAGCTGGAAAAAAATTCCTGTCGGTCTGCAAAGGGAGAATCACTTATAGAATTTCAACTCGCAGTGATATACTAAAGAAACTCACAAAGGAGGTAACATTGAAAAGAAAGATAAGTAGGAGTGTTTGAGTTGCTTAGGGGGAAGAAGTTCCAGCAAGAGGTAATAACAGACACAGAGTTTCAGAGTTCAGGGCTGTTTGGGGCCACTTCCTGTCTCCTAGCTGTCTGTGTTCACTAAGGTCAATCCATGGTCTCTGGCTCCTTTCTCCTTGTGTTCTCTTCTTTGGAGAACTCAGCCGTCATTGTACTTTCAAGTCTCAAATATTCTTCCTTGAGCTCTAGTTTTGACTATCCAAATGACAATCGGATAGTTCCATCTTCATACCTGACATCATCTCAACATCAACACATCCAAAAATCACTCTTTTATAGATTCTTCTATTAATGGTTTGTTTTTTCTGTGTTTCTGTTAAATGTAACAAGTGCTACTTCCCACCAACAAAAAGTTAGCCATGGGCTTCCCTGGCGGCGCAGTGGTTGAGAGTCCGCCTGCCGATGCAGGGGACACGAGTTCGTGCCCCGGTCCGGGAAGATCCCACATGCCGCGGAGCGGCTGGGCCCGTGAGCCATGGCCACTGAGCCTGCGCGTCCGGAGCCTGTGCTCCGCAAGGGGAGAGGCCACAACAGTGAGAGGCCCGCGTACCGCAAAAAAAAAAAAAAAAAAAAAAAAAAAGTTAGCCATGCTGAATTTGTCCTTGTCCTTAACTTGAACATATTTAATTAGAGATTAGACGCTATTGAGACATTACATGCTATTTTAAATGTTTTTTAAAATACTTTTATCCTCATTTTTATTTCCACAACTGCTATACAATCCAGTACCTTATCTCTGTACACCTGAATTATTGCAATAGTGATAAACCCAATACATCTGACCAGCTCAAAACCAGTCAGCACCTCCTCAGTTCCCACACACTGAAAAATACACTACTGACAATTCAAAGCTCTTCAGAATGTCTTCAGGTTATCTTTCCCACCTTTTCAACCTTACTTCGTTCTCCTTCTGAGCTTTAATCTTCTGCATAAATCAAGCTGCTTCATGCATGGACCCCAAACACTCCTTGTACACTACTGCTTCTACAGATTATTTACTGACCATGAAATTAATTCGTCCTCACTCTTCTTCCCTGGTCCACCTTATGCCATTTATAAAGCCATTATTCACCATCTAGTCCACAGAAGTTCTAAACATGTATAGTCCATTATTAATGACTTCACCATTCACTTAGATGGAGATATGTATGTGTTTGTGTGTGTATATGTGTATATATATGAGATAGAGACCCTTTAAGTTATTATAATGTGTGTGATTTCTTATCTCTGTAATAAAAATTTTTAATTTCTTCCATACCTTCAATCTTTATGAATTCTCCATAGTACACAGAAAAATTCTGTCTTAGTTTTGAATGCTATAGTTTTTATACAGACATCTTACTAAAAGGAAGAGAGTTTTATTTAGACAGATTACCACCAAACTGCATCATGTTAACTATTCTGCAATAAAAAAGTACTAATACATAATATATTATATATATTTCATATATATGTGTGTGTGTGTATATATATACATATATATATATATATGGTCCCGTTGAAGATAAAGCAAAAGTTATGTGACAGAGGACTTGGAATTTATTTCAATACCCTAACTTTGTTCACCACTACACCCAGCAATTATTCACTGAGAATGTGCTGTGTACCAGGATCTGTTCTCTCTTTGAGGATAAAGTGGTAATGAAAACAAAATCTCAACCCTCACAGAACTTCAACTGCAGTCAGAGAGAATGACAATAAAAAGTAAACAAATGCATAATACAACTCCATATAGGTATAACTGCTATTAAAATAACGAAGAAAGGTGAAGAACTAGAGTGGGCTGGATAGGGAGTGATTTTAGACTTTAGTTATGGTGTCATAACAGCCTCTCTGAAGAAGCTGAACAGAGAGCAAAATGAAGAGAGAAAATAAGATACATAAAGATCAGAGACGTGGAGGGTAAGTGTTCCAGGCAGAGGGAACAGCAAGTGAAAAGATTTTGAGGCAGGAATCAGATAGTCATTTTAGGGGACAAGCAAAGTCCACTGTGCATGGAATAAAATAAGAAGGTGAGAGGACGGTAAGAGAAAATTGTAGATGGGCACTTGGAGATCCGATGAGGTGAGGTACAGACTTTGTACTTTGTCCTGAATATGATGGGAAGCTTTGGCAGTTTCGAGAAGTTACATGATGAGATTAATATGTTAAAGAGATCCCTCTGGTTTACACAGATAGAATAGAACATGGAGTAGAAAGAAGAGAAGGGAGAAGTCAGCTAGAAGACCATTGGGATGGGCTAGGTAAGAGATTATGATGGTTTCAAGTAGGAAGTTTAACGATAGGACTTAATCATTGTTATGTTGTATGTGAAGGAAAGAGAAAAATTAAAGAGAAAGATGAGCCCTAGGTTTTTGGCCTGTATAAATGGGAGAATTGGGACCTGTGTAATTCAGACTTGGGGAGGAGAAGCTTGAAGGAGGATAAAATCAAGTGTGAAGTTTTGGAGATGTTAATACTATGCCCCATGAAATCAGCGAAGAAGTCCAGGAGGGACATTAAAATAAAAGGGCTGGGGGAGCCATTCGCATTTGACGATAATCAGACTAAATGAGCAGAAATTTGGGACCAAAGATGGTAAGGTAAAGGAGAGAAAGTCTGAAGAAAAATGAGCTCCATTTTGGAACTGTTAAACACGAAAATCCTAAGAGACATCTAAGTGAACAAATCCAAGAAGCTGCTAGAAAAACTGGCCTGCAGATCAAAACAGGTTGGTGGTTGAGGTACAGTTTGGAAGAGCAAAGGGCAGAGCCCACGGACTAGATAAAGGAAAGTCTGAAAAATAGACAAAGAATTCCTGAATATTAGTATTAAGTACATCTGAGACCTAGATACAAGTGATAACACAAAAGAAAAAAGAATGATCCATACATGAAGGAGTGATCAATAGTTCCAATGTTACAGAGAAGTCAAATTAGATAAAGTTAAGAGTCATCACCACTGGACATGGTAACCAGATACTGGTTTGGGCTTTAACACACACAAAAAAACAGTGAGGCCCCAGCTCTTCTTTTTTTTTATTTTTTATTTTTTTTGTGGTACGCGGGCCTCTCACTGTTGTGGCCTCTCCCGTTGCGGAGCACAGGCTCCGGACGCGCAGGCTCAGCGGCCATGGCTCATGGGCCCAGCCGCTCCGCGGGATGTGGGATCTTCCCGGACCAGGGCACCAACCCATATCCCCTGCATCGGCAGGCGGACTCTCAACCACTGCGCCACCAGGGAAGCCCTCTTCTTTTTAAAAAAAAATATATATTTATTTATTTATTTATTTACTTGGCTGCATTGGGTCTTCGTTGCTGTGCACAGGCTTTCTCTAGTTGAAGCGAGCAGGGACTATGCTTTGGTGCGGTGCGCGGGCTTCTCATTGCAGTTCCTTCACTTGTTGCAGAGCACAGGCTCTAGGCGTGCGGGCTTCAGTAGTTGTGGCACGCAGGCTCAGTAGTTGTGGCTCACGGGCTCTAGAGCGCAGGCTCAGTAGTTGTGGTGCACGGGCTTAGCTGCTCCGTGGCATGTGGGATTTTCCAAGACCAGGGCTCGAACCCGTGTCCCCTGCATTGGCAGGCAGGTTCTTAACCACTGCGCCACCAGAGAAGTCCGAGGCCCTAACTCTTTGAGGAAGTTCGTTATATCACAGAGGCCCAAGCAAAGATGGAAATCATCATTCATTGATCAGGTAGAACACTCTCATTAGTCGGATGCTGGATTCCATAGAATAAACTTTGACATAATACGCAAACTAGCAAAATGCAGGTGGGATACTCACAACTGAGGATCCTCTCGGTACCAAAAGCACTGAGATCCCATGGCAACCTCCTCAAAACCTCCACTTGTGGTGGGTTTCAGTTCTTGCCAGCCTCCTTGCTTGCTTATGCCCCAGGTTCATATTCCTAAACCCATTATATTAGACAGCCACAAGTTTATAAACTGGGGGCTGCAGGAGCAGGCATAGGAGCCTTGGGGGTTGGCAGCCCTGCCATAAGCCCAGCAATCCCAACCAAGGTCTATGCTGCCAAAGGCAGATCAAACTGGGTCCCGAGAAGTATGTGATGAACAAGGCCCCCTAGAGGGCAGCAGAGACCCGCAGGAGGGGGCAGAAATGCCAAAAAGGGGTTCCGGGGCAGTTTCACTAAAGGAGACACAAGAGAGCAATACACACTTTTATGGAGAATGGAATCAAAATTAAACTTAGTGAACGAAAGGGAGTCGGTAATACAAGAGGTAGAAAGATGTAAGCTGTATAAAGGCAAGAAAAACAAGTTAGAAAGAGGAAAGTTGGGCAGACGTTGAGTCATAGGAAAGCAAGGTTCTCTACTCAGTGATGTTTATTATCCAAACAGCAATAATAATTAGGTACTCTTTGCTGAGAATCTATTATTCATCATGTTGTCTGCTGAGCTAGCTGATATTTTAGGCACTAGAGATATAAAGATGAATACAATACCTTCCTTCCCCTAGATAACTCCCCTCCTTTTAGTAGAGCCAGAGATGTAAGGAAATAATGTCAGTAGAGAGTTGCAGGAGGTTTAAGTCTTTGTAGGGGGATCTGCAGGGGCACAGAAAAGGAAATAGTTACATAAGAGGGGAAGGGAAAGGCCTCAAAGAAAGGATAACATGATGGTATGGATCCTGGTTGTCATGTTTTCTTCTGTAGGTCTTCCCTGAAATAATCCATCTTTTTTTCTCATTCATTTATTCTTTCATTCAGCACATTTCTTCATTGAGCCCTACCAGGCTCCAGTCACTGTTGTGGGCATTGAGACACAGATGTAGTCTCTGACCTGGCATTAAGTGGCAAGGCAGTAAGCTTGCCCCTCTTGGTTTCGCCCTCCTCCCCTCTCTGCACCCTGCCCTCTCTCTAGGGATGAAAAAGGGAAAGCTAAGCCCTTCAGTTCTAGTAGGTCCTGTGTGAGGAGGAAAGGTAACAGAAAAAGAACTATGTCTTTTCACTTAACTAACTCTGCTTATCACTTATGCATTCAACAAATAGCGACTGTGCACAAGGTACCAAGCTTCAGTCTCGCAGGCCAGGTGAGGTTCAAGGTCCGCCATGACACCTTCCATTGTAGTCCTAGGATCTTTCCATTCTAGCCACCCACACAATAGGTGTTGTTACCTTCACCATGAATGTAGTGTTCTCTTCTTGTTTACAGCACCCATGTTTGTCATCCCCATTAGATTCTAAGCTTCTTGAGCTCAGAGGCTGTGAAATGTATTTTTCTTAAAGCCAACTACAGAACCAAGCACTATGCTACAAATCTGGATGCACAACATGTGCCTGAGTGTATTATTTATAATCAGAAGGACCTAGATTGAATTGCAACATCAACATTCATCAGCTATGTGAACTACAGTTCTCGTTTTAAAAAGGTCATCTCTACCCCTTCCCAGGGCTGTAAGGATGTTTTGAGACAATGTTTAAAAACTCCTAACAGTGTCTGGCACATATGCTTCCTCTTTCTCTTTTTCCCTATTCTTTGGCTTCTCCTCGATTTTTTTAAATTGAATTTTATTTTCTCTTTTAGTCATCCCTTTGGCAATTTCGGTTATTTTCTTTAATCTAATGTTCTAGAGTACAAGTGTTAGAGTTCAACAGCCCAGGTATGTGTCTGACTTTGCCCCCTCTGACCATGTGAGTTTGAGCAAGTCGTTTAACCACTCTGTGAGTCAGTTTCTTTATCTGTAAAATGGGGATGATAACAGTATCAACCTCATAATGTCTTTGGGAAAATAAATGCTAAAATCCACGTAAAACATCAGTGTTGTGAGTTAAGTAGCTCTGCTCTCATTATCCAAAGATGAAATTTAAGAAAAGTTATATAAGTTACCCAAAATCACACAGTGAGTAAGTGGTATTGCTAGGAATCAAACCCATGTTGGTTCACTCCAAAGCCAGTACACTCAATCACCATGATGTACTGCCTAGCTCAAGCAAACTGAAGCCCAATGCATTTAGAAAAACTTGGAGAATTACTGTATATCTATTTGTATGTGTGTATTTGTATATGATTATATAGAGATATGTGTGGTATTTTGTGTGTATGTGTAGTATGTGTATATATGTTTATACATGTAATATACATGATGCTGTATAACTGTATACATTGTTTTATTACATTCTATCATTATAAACTCCTGAATTTCTAGATCACCAAGCAACTACTAGTTCAGTATCTGGTACATAATAAGTACTTAAGAAACACAACAGACTAAACACTGAAGATAAGACCTTATAGCATCATTTTTATGTAATGTTTCTTTGGTTATCTACCATTATGAAATTAAATCTCACTTTAGATTTATTGTGATAGACACTGAACAATGAGGAATCTGCTTAGAAATGGCAAAATTAGTAAATACATCTGTTGTAGTTATATGGGATTATAATACACCACAAGACATTATCCTAAGACCAGGAAAAATATAATTTCCCCTATTAAAATGATAATATTAAAACAATGGGATGAAGAATAGAAGGAAAGTGGACAGGCGGTCCCTAGCCATAGACCTGTGATTCATACCTTGTGTCCAGTATAATGGGGTGGAGATGGTCCTCCTGAAGCTCATGTAAGAGCACAATCTGGCAGACCCAGGACTTGCTGAGATTGCTTCCCTCTCTTTGGGTGCCATTCCCACTCTTAGGCAACTGTAACTGTCCCAGTAAGCATGCCCTCGCCCAGCCCTCACCCCTCCCACACATACAGGGACCGGGAACTCCCCAACCTCCCTCGACTACCACTACCACATCTTGGTCTTATCAAAATCAAGTGATTTTAAAAGCTGAGAGAAATGGGAGCTAAGATTTTCTGCAATATTTGGAAACACTTTGTGTGTTCCTCAGTAGCCTAAGAGACAGAGGAATAGAAAAAAGAAGGAAAAGTTTTGTGTGTGGATGTGAGATGGGAACAACCAAGGTGAAGGGAGAGGACTAGAAGAAGAGAGGAGGGTGACAAACAAAACAACTCTGTTGAGATAAGAAGAACTGGTGAATGAACGTCTGTGTACAGCAGAAGGGGAGAGCCGGTTTAGTTGGAGTCAGGTTTGGATAAATATTACTGCCTCACCTTTGATAAATGTTCTTGTTTTTACCATCTTCATGGCTGCACGCATGCAGAAAAGCATTTGTTGAGTTGCTACTATATGCCAGGCCCCATGCTAGGTGTTTGTGAAAAGAACAGACGTGACCCTGCTCCCATGAAGTCTACAGGCTAATGAGCAAGACAGATCATAAACTAGTAAGCAAACTAATACCTAGTTATAATTTGAAATGAGGGTATGAAGGAAGAGAATAGGGTTCTATTTGAGATTAACAGGGGTGACAGGCTGAGATAAAATAAAGAGAACATCACCTGTCTCCAGATAATTTTCAAATCCAGCCTAAGTCACAGCAGCCTAAGTTAGGGCATGTGGGAACATGAAAGCCAGGTCTGGATGGTGCTGAAAATCAAAGAGTCATTAACCCACAAGATTTAATGGAGAAGATACAGGTCATATCCCATAGGAGGACTCACAGTTTCATAAGTATTAGGAGACATTTAGAGAAAACAGGACAAAATACTTTGTATCAGAACTGTCTGGGGAAAACCTGCCAGGACATAGAAGTAATTAGAATGACAGATAGGAAAATAACAGTAATAGGCACCTACCAAGATCAAGAATTTTTCATAAATTACCTCATTACCCCAACATTTCCATTTTGCAGATAGGGAAATTGTAACTCAGAAAGCATCAGCAAGTCTCCTAATGTAACACAGCTAGTTTATGATATCCTTATGCGATGGAGGCAAACTCTGGGAAGCAGGGGTAGATTCAAGTTTTGTGAGACTTAAAGTTCATGCAGTTGGGGTGGGCAGGGGGGGCTCTATTTAAAAGAAAGGTTGAAAAATGTGAATACAAAAGTGGGAACAGGGCCTTGCAAGGGACTGCTGTGAATGAGGGGCCCTGATTGCCCATTAGCTTCAGAGCAAATCTGCTTCCATAGAGAAGCACTGAGGTGTGGACTCCAATGGCTCTCAGATGGAGAAAACCAAGTTGCTAAGGGCAAATTGTAATCGAGGTCAATACTGAAGAGGGATCAGGCTTCCAATCTTCTAGGGTAGTAACGGTCAAAAAAAAAAAGCAAACTCAGCGGCTCAAGCCAGGAGATCAGGAAAAAGATGAAAAGATTTGAAAAATAGCACACTTGCCTGTGTACTTTAAGCCATTTAAAATTTAAAGACAGAATAGCCCAACAAACGGCCCAGTTAGTGTTTATAACCAGCATTTTAGTGATAATACGCCAATCCAGTAACCTTGGGCAAGTTACTTAATCTCCCTGTGTCCTAGCTCTTCCTCATTTGTAAAATAGGGATAATAGAAGTACCTAGTTCAAAGGGCTGTTGCAATGATTAAATCAGTAAACTTTGGTATAGAATGTGTCTGGTCTATTCCAAGGGCTCAGTAAATATTGGCTCTCACTGTCATTATTACCCAGCTTGGTCTGACTCCAAAGCTTTTCCAGTTTCCATGCACAATAATGTTAGGGAAAATTCCTGCTGGAAAACTACTCATCAGTCTTTAGGAAGGATAAATTATTTTGTCTGAAAACTCCTCAACCCTAAGATAGCAACCAGCAATTTTAAATTAATGCTACTGCAATGTTTCTTTCGGCTGATCCTGTTCTCACATGGAGACCCTCCTTCTGGTCAACATTTTGCTCCCCCCTGAAAAGTCGTCCCTATTGAGGATGTTGTGTAAGCTTGTAAAGCACCTTGGAATTAGTTTTAAAATCTGTATCTTCCTGAGTTTCTACTGATTGTGAAACAAATAGCAATGTCGAAGGAAAGTACACAATGAAAAGGCAATGACTTAAGATGATTCATATCTGAAAACAAGTTCTTATCCTAAGTGAGATGAAAACACAACCTTTGGGAGTTCTCTGGAAGCTAAATGAAAGGCTTTACTCAATACAAAATTTAACACATTTCCATAATATTGCTATGCTGTAATTTATTAAACTATTCTCCAGTGGTTTGTTTTTTCTTGTTTTGTATAGTTTTTGCCATTTTATATATCACCGAAGGGAAAAATCTTTGCAAAGAAGCCTTCAAGCTTCTGTTGAATTATTTCTTATTGAATTATTCCTCTGAATAGAATTACTGGGTCAATATAGCTGATTCTTTACATTTGAATTGCTTATCTGCATCGCTTCCCCAACTGTCGACTCCTACCTTCCTTTTATTTTAGAAAGGACAGAGTACTATGTTCCCTGGCAGCTTCTCAAATACTTTTGCAACTTATATTCATTTCTGACATATTTTCTGGGCCTATCGATCGTGCTCAGTTTTTGTTTTTAATCTGAAATCTCTGAATGAATCAAATTGACATTTCAAGCCTGGGCAAATGCTGTTTTTCTGTACAGGGAGGCCACAGGATCTGCCAGAACATGTAGTAAACCGCTCTGATATGTTTACTTATGTATAAGGGCACAGAGAGGTAGAAGGATGAGACTGAAGTGGGGAATTCCTTTGCAATATTACTTTGTGATAATGAACTCGATTTGGCCTTACCCTTCCTCTCTGAAGACTCACTCATGAGAACTTCCCTTCTGCTTACATCTAGAATTCTCCTTTGACCAGTTTGACTTGAAAGGATGACTTGGGCTTTCCCTCAGCTCTCTTTGTAACACCTTAGAGTGACTGAGATACCCTGCCACTTCATCCTGTCTGTCTTCTGCTGTCACACAGTCTCCCACACATCAACGCTGATCTTCTTCTCAGAGATGCCTCTTTCACAGCCTTCAGACTTTCGTGTTTTCCTGTGTATATGCAAACTCCTGTCAGAGAAATGGTGGGGGCCTGGAGGGTGATTTATTCCACTCGGCCACTGTGTAGTCAAATCTGACCTTTGAAAAAATAAGTTTATATTGTGCTCAAAGCCTAACTCTACTAAGTACACACTGCTACTTTCATGTGTGACCTTTTCAGTCTCTCAAGTGGGTTATCAGATTATTTAGATAAGGGGTTTTTTTCAGCATAAAATGAAGAAAAAGGTGAGGCGTTAATAAGGAGCATGATATCTGGAGGTAAGACATCTGGTTTCTAGCCCCATTTCTGTGACTTACCACTTATGGGGCGTTGGCCAGACTGGGAAGCTTTCTGAGCCATAGATTCCTTATCTGAATAATAATTACATTACTTAGATTGTTGAGAAAATTAAATGATATTAAGAAAAGCTTTCTGCAATATTTTAAATGCTATTCAAATATATTTCATAGTTTCTCTCCTTACTTTATCACTGTCAGGATCCAAAGGTAGGATGATCCTAAGGGTAATGTGTCAATACATCTGAAAAATAAAATGTAGTGTGTGCACTCTGCCTCATACATCTTAAAATTAGAAACTGTGTTTCTGGGTGATCGCTAAAGATATCACCCAGGGTAGGTGTTCGATCCGAACTTTGCCTGGAGACCAAAGGTCTAGCCTGGTGTTTGAGTAAACCAACACGGGAACAAGGTTGAATGTGCCCAGAGCTGTTATAAAGGTTGTACTGGTACAGAGGGAAAGTGGGGACAATGACTGGACCGAAGTCAAGATTGAAAACTAAAGGCAGAAACATCCTGTCCAAAGCCAGGAAGGCAAGGGGAAAGGGAGAACTGAGAAACAAAAACTGGCTCCTAAATTTGCTATAATCGGCTCAAATAGGATGGCGCCTGGAAGAGAATTCCAAAATCATCACTGAGTAAAGCTAGGACCACTTTTATGTGGCTCTATAACTGACTAGGTAACGGATAAGTACATAGGGACACTAAGCTTTGGTTTCTTCATCTGTCTCTTCTTTGTTTTTCTTGACGTTTTCCTAGTCTAGTGACATGAAAGGTATTGAGGGAAATATTTGGCAAATCCATGCCAGCCAATACCAATTCTGCAAACATATGCGACCAAAAACTTTATCTAAGTCCTTGTAAGTGCTTGGACTTGTGATAGTTCCCACTGAGAACGCAACACTGAACAGATAATAACTGGTTATTTGGGGTTCCTGGACTCAGTTCCAATTATCGGCGGGTTCTCCCCATATCAACAAGCAATTCTTTGAACACCAACTGGGTGTCTGACAATTCAACTCAATTCTGACACTACCTACCTGAAGATAACATCAGATCCCACAGGTTAAGGGTTCAGTCCCGCAAGTCTGCCCTCCCCTACAGCTGTCACCAACCAGCTACAGACTGGAGGTTCCCATGACCCCTACCTTGTAAGTCAGAGCCAGTCCCAAGTCCAAGTTGTATTTCTGACTGACTGGCTATAAATCAGAGGTTCCCACAATCCCCTCCTCAGCTTGGATAAATTTGCTATAGTGGCTCACAGAACTCAGAGAAACACTGTACTTACTAGATCACTGATTTATTGTAAAAGGATAGAACTCAGAACAAGATGGAAGAGATGAATAGGGCAAAGTATGTGGGAAGAGACACAGAGCTTCCAGGCCCTCTCCAGGCACTGCACTCTGAACATCTCTATAAGTCACCAACCTGGAAGTTTCCAAACCTGTCCTTTGGGTTTTTATGGAGGCTTCCTTACATAGGTATGATTGATTAAATCATTGACCATTGGCAATTGAAATCAATCTCCAGCCCCTTTCCCTTCCCTGGAGGTCAAAAGGGTGGGATTGAAAGTTCTAACCCTCTAATCACATGGTTCAGTCCACTGGCAACCAGGCCCCATCCTTAGCTGAGTTCCAAAAGTCACCTCATTAATATCACAGAAGACACATTTATCACTCTCAATACTTAGGAAATTTCATGAGCTTTTAGAGCTGTGAGCCAGGAATGGTGGAGAAAGACCAAATGTATATGAAAAATATATTTTGGTCATCTGAAATCTTATAAATCACAATACTGCACTAGTTGTGACTACAGTTAGCATAGCTTCTGATAAGTGAACAGTAGTGTTTGTACCATGGTTATAAGGGACAACTGTTTAAGCATTCTCTAAATGTGGATTATTGAGAACATAATACTCTGTTTTACCCAGTCTATCTCCCTCTTTTTTTTCTATACAAATCTAACTCTATGAAGACTCTCACACTTTTTATATACAATAATATGTATTAAAAAGGAACACTATTTAAAAGAATACAAATGGTTAAGTAAGATAAAGTATTTGGTAGTAACTTGCTTCTTTAGGGTTTTCCTAAACACACACACACACACACACACACACCCACTTACAAATACCTAAGCATAAGTAAATGTTATAAACAACCTTAGAAATTCTTGGACTCAGCCTTGGTAGAGAAAGTAATGAAGCAAGGTAAGAGGTAGGAGGATGCTGGCATTAGAGAATCTAAAATCTAATTCAGAGTGGCTTACATTATAAAGAAACCAATCTCACATAAAAAAGAAGTTCTGAGGTTAAAGAGGCTAATTCAGTGGCTCAGAGACATTGCCTAGGACCTATGTTCTTTTAATCTTCCATGCCACCATTTTTTGGAATGTTGCCCTAACTTCTCTCATGCCTGCTGCATGGTTGTAACATTGTCAGGTATCACATCCAAACAACTGTCCACAGCAAAAAGGGACCATGTTTTCCAATGTTTTCTTGATAAGACTAAAAAATTCATTAGAAGTATCCAGAATACCCTCTCCCATGATCATTGGCTGAAACTGATGAGTAAAATGGGTTACCATTATCATCTTAATCTAATCAGCATCTAACTCCTCAATGTCAGAATGGGACAGCTTGGTATGAAGAATGGGGCTATATGAAAGAGAGGCAAATACTTTTTTTTAAATGAGGATCTTTTGTACAACCTTCTGTGTTTTACCTGCCAATCATTTTCCTTATATTTTTTTGCTTACTCCATAAGCTTCCTGCCCAAAGTGGCTATTTCACTTTTCTACCCATACTTTCACAAACCTCAAATTCCACCCCTTCTACTCTCACTGATTATCATTCCAACTTGGAGAGATCTCATGTCGTTTATCATGAGCTTGCTCATCTTTCCTCCTCCCCACCTGAATATTTTCCCATAACATGGTTCTCCTTTTATTCATTCATTTATGCATATATTCATTCAACAAATACCATCACCTGTAATAAGCTCGGCAATGTCATAGGCACTGGAAAGATGGCAGTGAAGAAAACAGTCTAATATCATGGCTTCATAGAGCTCACATTCTTCTGAAGATTCTACTGGGAAGAAAGACAGTAAATAAAACAAATAAGTAAAATATAAATTATGGTGGATAAGATAAAAGCAAGAAATGGTAGGAAGAGTGAGGTCACAGTTGCATTTTTAAACAGGGTGGTCATGGCAGGCTATATTGAGAAAGGAACATTTGAGAAAAGATTTAAAGGAGGTAATCTCTCAAGACATTTTGTGGGGAAGCACTGAAGGCAGAGGAAATGGCCAAAGCAAACAGCACTTTGGTGGGAGGATGCCTGGTGTCTTCAAGCAGAACAAAGTGGGGAAGGGGGAAAAAAGTAAGTTATGGGATCAGAGAAATAATAGAAGGAGAAGATTATACAGGACTTTGTAAACCGTTGTAAGAAATTTAGATTTACTCAGGGAGATGGGTTGAGCAGAGAAGTGATGAAAAAGATGTTTGTATTGACGGGATTATTCTGGTTGCTGTCTGGAGACTGGATATGGTTATGCTGGGTTGGGTGGTGGGGAGGGTTTGCGTAAGGACAGAAGCAGGGCCAGTTTGGGAAGCTAGTATAATTTTCATAGGAAAAGATGACAGCGGCTTGGACCAGGGTAGTAAATAGAGGGGGTGGTAAGAAATGGTCTGGGTATGGTGTGAAGATGAAGCCTGCAGTATATGCCAACTGGTTAATTATGAAGTATAAGTGAAAAAAGAGTGTTCTTTCCTTTTTTTCTGTAATTGTTTTATCTCAAAACTCTACACTAGGTATTCCCTTTCCCCAAACATCTTTAATTTATTTTCTCTCTTCCTTGGTCTCTTGACCTAAGTCTACAAAGTTGCTTCAGTTTCCACTTCATAAAAACAAAGCAAAACCAAGCAAAACAAACAACAACAATAACAACAAAGCCCTTTGGAGATTTGATAACCCCCCAAGTTACCTTTCCATTTTATTCATTTATTCATCCACGTATTCATTCACAAGTTTTATTCACTCATCATCTTTTTTTAATTCTCTCGTTTTCTAGGTTTATGCTTAATCTTAGCCTCAAAACTCTGCCTTCTTGACAGCAATTTTGGTGTGAAAATCACTTATTGGGTTTTCTGTGACAAAGTGATTTGTTCTATAACTACTTCAATAATTTTTATTTTTGAGGAAAAGACTCTTTCCTTCCATATCATTTATCTCTGCTCATACCATACTTCTATTCTGAATAACAGAATGCAGTTGAGGAAAAAGAGGATTTAAATTTACTTCGTAAATGGGATGCATTTATAATGGTTTAAATGAAAGATTTCCCTTAAAAACACCCTCCTACACACTAACTCCCCAATCCTTCTCTCCTGCCCTACTGGTGACCATTCCATATTGAATTTACACAGAAAACATACAGGAAATTTCCAACATTTTCCATCTTCCTTTCATTGACCTCTAATAAGAGGGACCACTGTTGGTTTTTTTTTTCCTCTTTTAAAAGATGATAGAATAAAGTAAAATATGTGTACAGTGGTTTCTACACATAGGAGAAAATGTCTCCCTGTGGGTTGCACTAAACTGAATGATACCTAGTGTGGGAGCAGAAAATGAGCTGGGCGTTTTTAAGAGTTCAGAAGAATTAGCTGAACGCTCCTTCAAAGAGTGGAGTATGCGGCATAGTGTGAGTCAGTGTGGGAGAGAAGATGGTAAAAGAAAACTATTTCTCAAGATAATTTTAGCTACTGGAAGGAACAACACTTTGGGCAGGACAAGGCCTTGACTAAGTTATGGAGTCAGCGAAATGTGCCTCTGGCACCTTCAGCTTTCTCCTTTTCTGTCCCTTTTTCCCCCTCTACTACTGAGACCTCTAGGATCTCAATGCCGTTTTTCCCCTCTCATCTCAACCACATACTCAGAGAGTCTGCAATATGTATCAGAAAACATCCCTCCAAATATGCTGTGGGATATCTACTCACAACAGCACTTGCTTCATGAGCCTCCTCACTCATGGATGGTGGAAAATCTTTGCACTTGACATTAAGGGAATGTGAGGGAATTTACCATGGAACCCTCCTAGCATCTCAGAAACAGTATCGTGTTGGGAAATTCCATTTACACATATTGGTCTTTGTTTCACCCACTGAACTTTTCCCTTCCAAACCAACTGAAGGCTCTGTCTGTAATCCCTATTTCTTTTTTTTTTTTTTTTTTTGTGGTATGCGGGTCTTCCCCTGCCGTGGCCTCTCCCGTTGCAGAGCACAGGCTCCGGACGCGCAGGCCCAGCGGCCACGGCTCACGGGCCCAGCCGCTCCGCGGCACGTGGGATCCTCCCAGACCGGGGCGCGAACCCGGTTCCCCTGCATCGGCAGGCGGACGCGCAACCCCTGCGCCACCAGGGAAGCCCCGTGTAATCCCTATTTCTTGATAAAGACCCTCCTTCAACTTCAACCTCTTCACTAAACACTCCATTTACTGTATTTTCTTTACCTTAAAACCTGGTTCTCTCCTAAGGACATTCCTTGCCCTGTAGGCCTTTCATAGAAGGTTACTTATCCTTCCACATCACATATTCCTTAGGGCACAGAGCTGCGGGTCAGCAACTCCATGCTACTTCCAGACATATTCCACATGTCATACAGAAATGTAAAAGCGAAAAACCGCCTTCACTGAGGCTCTTGACATCTAGTTATCCCTCTATCTTTCAACTTTCTTTAAAATTACTATTTACTACCAACTTCTGGGTAAAGAATTTCTGTCCACCCCAAGCTCTGTTCTGGGTTACTTTAGTGCCTATATAAAGAGGAAACCATCACCATGGGCTCATTTCTCAATTGTAATGATTAAATTCTAATGCAATTAGAATTATCATTTTAGCCATCCTACCTCTGGTAAACATATTACCTGAACCTCCCTCCCATAAGGAGTCCTTATGTCTAATATCAAACTCTCTCTTTTCCTTCTAGCTTCAGGCATCATCCCCACAATACCTGCTATTTCACCTAACATACACATTCTTCTTTGAATTTATTCATTTTATTCTGGTCTTTCACTCATTCTGGACTCATTTATCCATTCTGGACCACGTAGCCTACCTAGAAAGTTCAGTAATCCAGTGTCTAGTAGATATTGGGAGAGACAGGGGAACGGGAGTAAAGAAATGGAATTTTTTATTCAAATCATTATGGAGAAATTACATTTACTATCCAATCCTGAGTGATTACCCCCATATCTTTTAAATTCACCAGATGAACATGGGCTCTTGTAGAACTGAGTAAAGAGGAACTAGAACTTCCTGGACAAAGGAGGTACCAAAGAAACCAAAAAAAAAAAAAGTCTTCATAGATGGCAACTAAAGCTAATTTCAGAACAAATCATTCTTAAATCTCTTAAACCTATTGCGACAGTTTTTCACACTAAGATTATGGCCCAGAAACCAAAGTGTCAAAGCTATATTGAACACAGATCTACAAGTCTGGAGACTGTAAAGGAAAAAAAAATAGCAGATTGAAGAACCCTGAACTCAGTATCTAGAATATAGCAGGTACTCAGAGAACATTTAGAGGGAATGCTTCCATTAACAGTGTTAGAGGAGTTTGTGAACAGGTAGAATGAGCAAGTCTGTAACCCTTCCCTCCACCACCCCATAGTTTACCTGCTCTCTGTGGGCACTTTTAACCATTCTCGCGGTATTTGCAGTCATCTGTATGCTAATGGCTCCCAAGTACATAATAGTCCCCTAACTTCTGGATTCTTAAACCCATGTGCCTACTGAATTTGTCCAATTGTATGTTCCACCAGCATCTCAAACCAATATTCCAAAATGAAGCTTTTTATTTCTTCCTCCAAATATACTCCTTCTCCTATATTTTCTTAACTTAGTTAAGTACACCACCCAAGGCAGTAACTGAGGTAGCATTCTACACTTCTCTCTCTTAAACTCATCGATAATCCTACTCATTCTACCTCCTAAATATTTTTGCAACTGTTCTCTAATTTTCCTCCATATTATCACTACCCCAAGGAATTATCTCAACATCTCTCACATGAACTATTACAACAGAATGAGTCGCTCTATCTCTAGTTCCATTACCTCAAGTCCATGGTATTTTATCTAAATGTCAACTCTGACCACATTTTTTTCTTAGCCTCTCCATCCACACCGTGCATTTTACCTTGTGTTATTTACCCTAGGTTACAGTAAAAAATACCAAGCACTGTTTCCCTGTGTACACCATGCTGTTTGCTCTTGATTTTTCTTCTGCCTGCCTACCCATCTTTTCATACTGCATTCCTACTCACCTTTCAAGATTTACCCTGGGATCATATCTCACTGAAGTTTTTCCTGCCATTCTAGTATGGGTTAGGAGTCCTTCTTGCCTTCGTTTCTATAATAAAACTTCTCACATTGTTTAAAAATTATCTGCTTACATTTCATCCTCCCACTCCAGGCTATGAACTTATCAATGGCACAGAGTTATCCACGTGTTCCTTATCACAGTGCCTTGCACGTGGAGTATTCAGTAAATGGTTTGAATGCTGTAAATTAAACATATGTAGCGCATCTATAGGAACCCAAATGAGGGAACACAATATAAAGTCCTACACTAGCTCCTCCACTGGCCATCCTTATTAACTCTACTACTTATTTGCAAAATGGGGCCTAGAAGAGAAAAGGTTTTGTTTCTAAAATTACTGACATTGTTACTTATATGGAAGATGAGTGGAAATAAGATGAGCTTTGGAGTCACAGAGGCACATTTTCTAATATTGGGTTCCCCATTCGTAAACCTTGTAAGCTTGGGCTTACGGACCCTGATCCTCGATGCCTGCCTCTTTGGAGTAAGGAAAATAGCACCTACTTTGTAGGGTAGCTTTAAGAATTGAAGACAATATACCAAAAAGAACCTTGAACATTCAATATTCTGTTATCATTATTATTTCTATTATGACCTTGAATATAATCACAGAGCATTTTATTTGAAAAATGAGTTAATATTTGTAAAGCACGTAAAACAGTACCTCAAAAGTATGTGTGTACATGTGTGCATAACTGTGTGCATATCTCTGCTTTAGTAAGTGCCTAAAAGATATATGAATTTATTATATAAGACAAGTAATTTTCACTGATATTTTATTAGCTATAAATTCTGAAAAGCTTTAACTATTTTAATTGACAGTTCTATAGTTCTGAAATAAGCCCAAATGGAAAGAATTATACACCTGCAGCAGAGACTATAAGAGCATTATTAGCTACTTTAAACAGTACATTATGGTGAATGGAATAATGAATAAGTGAATGAATGAAAATGTGGCTTATTTAAGTATCTGGTAAACATAGTTAAGCTGTAATTATAGTTATAGACAGGAAGAAGGGTCCCATCCAAAAACAAAGATAAGCTTCCGAATCTGTAAATGACATTTTCACCTTGAATACAAGAACTATTTGAAAGTTCTAAATAAGTCTAATGTACCTCTTACTTTATTGGAATAAGTTGGGATTTGTATTTTTTATTTTGTTTTGTAAAATCTTTTACCAAAAGAGAGTGGGTTATGAGAGAATAAGATGTTTCATAAGCAGGGGCACCTGGCAGAGTGTGTGCGTATGTGTGTGTGTACATGAGAGAGAGAGACAGACAGAGCGACATAGATAGAGACAGAAAGAAGAGCTTTGGGGCATGAAGAGTGTAGATGTCCTAAATTAGCTATGAAAAAATTTAAATTAACTGGAAATTAGCCTAACAGAAGATATTCAAAAATACTTTTAAGGACCCCTTTGTAAGGAACCACGAATACTTCTATTATTCTATTAATATTAATATTCTTTTAATTTAAGTTCTAGAGTAGCATTCTGGCTATGCAACCCAATTCACAAATAAATACAAAATATTTTCTATTGAAATGTGGAATGTCCTTCGATGATTGGTACTTCACAAGGGATCCTCTTCCAAGGTGTTTTCTTCAGTGAAATAAAAGCTGCTCAATCTGGTTTGGTCCGATGCTTTACCTTCTCAAAGAAAGTCTTTTAAGTTCTTTTCCTTTCTTCTTTATGGCTTAGACCTAAAGTTACTGTGTACACACTGTCTTCTCCCCTTCCTTCTCCCATGAGACTGTGAGCTCTATGAGGCAGGGCCTGAGGATTATTTATCTCTCTATCCCTAGGACAAAGCCCATTGCCTAGAATTTAATAGATGCTCAACTAATGTTTAGTGAAGAAGGTAATCCATTTTGCTTGATTTAATGAGCCATTTCACTTTCACTCAAATACTAAATACTTTTCACATCTAAGAAGAGAAAAAAGTTATGAGGAAGCCCTTTATCCCAGGACAAACAATGATTTTAATTTTGTTGCCTTTTGTTTTATTTAACATGAATTTTGAGACAGCAGAAAAAGAAAACTTTTTTAAAAAGTGACTATATCAAGGGTAAACAGGTCCTCTGATAGTCACTTTATCACTACCTGCTGAATACCAGGAACGTGGATGAAGTGGCACCAGAGCAGGCTCCAGATTTAGAAGGGAAAATAAAGGGTAATAAAGATAATAAAGAAGGGTAAATAAAGATAATAAACCTTAAGAGCCTTGGATGCTTGCAAGCTCTACTGACTATTACTCTCTACTCACTAGGCTTGTGATTTTGGTCAAGTCAGTTAAGTAAGTCTCAGTTTCCTCATTTGGCAAATGGGGATAACAATGCCTCTTTAATTACCCCACAGGCTTAAACTGATGAATTTAAAAAAGAGATTATTTCTGTGAAAGCATGTTGGCTCTGAAAACTGTCACACAAATATAAGGGTTCATCTTGATGCACCATGTAGCAGACAAATGTTGGAAATCTCATAACTTATTTTAGATGAAACTTCTAGTACCTTCCAGGTGTGGTGAATTGCTAACTCTGATATAAAAGCTGTTTAAGCCACTCACCACAATGCAAGCAGCCCAGTACTGACTGTCACACTTCAGCTTAATGGTTTTGTAAACCTTCCACATCCAAGGAACATCTCTTTTCTCTTTCGGCATCACCAGTCTCTGGTATCACACTCAGACACAGTACCACTCATTGAAGGTTCATTAATGATAAGAATGACTTTTTAAACTAGAAGGCAAACACATTATAATGGCTAAAAGTGTAGGTTCTGAACTTAGATTCCTGTGTCCAAACTCCTTGATCAATCTACTTAATCCTTATAATCTTAGGTTTCTGCTTCAGTAAAATGGATATAATAATAGCAGAGGCTCTGCCACAAGTTGTTGCCAGGACTACATTTGGGTCAAATTCCAGCACCAGGTCTGGCATATGGTAAACACTAAATAAATTCTAATTTACTGATATTCATCTTTTTCTTAGATGCTATGAATTACATCCTTTTCACCACTGACTATTAAATATGATCAATAGGCAATGTAAAAGGGTAGATCACATGTGGCTCAACCAAGGAGTAACAAAATTACCCCCCAGTGTTATCGATATACCATCACAACCATCTATAGCATCACAGGTCAGCCATCGCAGTGAAAGCAGCAGCCCGGTTCGGGCGAGGGGCCACCCTCTGCAGCCCCAGCTCTTCCTCAGCCCGGCCAGTGAAGCACACAATCACATCTTTCTGTTTGCTCCTGTCCTTGTTCATGCTCACCAGGTACAAAGACAGGAGACTGGCCCAGCACAAGTCGGAAATAGAGTGTTTCACCCCCAAAGGGAGTATGGGGAATGGTGGGAGAGCAACAATGAGCAGGTAAGCAAACTGTTGAGTGGCCTGAGGTGGTGTGAACTAAATGTACGCAAGCTACAGGAACAGGTGGCTCCCTGGTCTGGGTCCTCGCTCAACCGTGCCTCCCATGCAGTGTGTCCAACCTGGGCCACCACTGGGTTTCTACGTGCGTTTGATTTGCAAAAACCCACGCCACCCTCATGTGAAGTGATGGGAGCCTCCTGTCCCGGACGCTGCTGTTCCCTAGGGTTGTGCGCTTTGCATGTCTGAAGCCTTAGCTCACAGTCAGTGTCCCTGTGGGTTTTAAATGACTGGTTACATGCTTCTGTGGAGTTTGCAAAGTGGAAGAGATTGGAGGAAATTCACATTTCAGGACTCTCCAATTGCTTAACAAAAACAAATGCAAAAGCCTAGGACTGGTTTTGAGGGAGAGAAGGACTGCGATGGATGGGGAGACTCCAGCCCTGATCCCACCAGCCTCGGAATTAATCTGACTTACTTTGAATGAAATGTCATCTCACAGCCAAGGGCAAATGCCAGGCCAAACGAGTGAACTGTAGAGGCCAGAGGCTTTTAGTGAACTGAAATCAGGAAAGCTAGTCCTCCTCTAGCTACCGTAGCTTTGCAGCTCCCTTCCTTCTCTGTGTTTGGTGGTGAACACAACCTGTCGCTGCGCTGTGCATGTTCCGTCATACCAGGCCCTCCCAACCAAGCTGTGCCCAGGAAACTGGGGTAGCTGGAACTATAAGCATCAACTGAGCTTTGTTTGCATGAAATAAACGTGCTTTATTGCATGGGACTGGGTTTCAAGAAAAGGGCTCTGGAGATAAAAGATGGTCAAGATTGGCATTAAACAGTTCCAGAAGGCTGGAGGAGCCCTGAGTTGGGAAATTGTCCCCCATGAACTAACTCCCCACCTCTAATTTGTTGTGGCATTTCCCAATCCATCTGTGGTACTGAAGTGTGGGAGGGAAGCTCTCGCAAATCAGCCTGAATTGAAGGAAAGGGGAAGTGCAGAAGGTACAGTGTGTACATATGTGTGCCCATGTGCTGAGAGCAGAGCTTAAGATCCCCTACAGAGCAAGAAGAGAATCTAATCCCGTGAACTTTCACCTCCAAATGTTGTTTGATTCCGCAGTAGTGGGTGCCTTCTGGTTTTCAAAATAATGTCTAACTTTCTACAAGGACACTGCACAACTTCTGGGGGCCGTTCACATCACAGTCTGTGAAAATGATGCCCTGAACTGTGCAGTGTACAGCCTGAGCCATCATTCACAGCAGCCCTGGTCAAGAGCTTGGCTGACTTCGTTCACAGCTCCCAGAGACAAAGCAGTGAGAGCATGTGCACACGTGTAGGCACATATGTGTGCACACTGGTGTATCTGTTGGTCTTATGCCCACAATCCCTTTATACAGCTTTCTTTGGATCTCAGTGTGTCTGGAAGATAAGCCTCAGTGGATCATTTTGTGGCGGGTAACTCAACAGACTGCTACTGGGGCTCCTAATTTCCTTCCATTCAGATATGACTAAGTGGCACAATTCCTCTACTTGAAAATCATTCAGACAGCATCAGAGTTGACAGGACAAGGTGAAAATGACTGCATCAAATGAGTGCAGGGGCGCTGTCCAGAGTGACTTGTAATTTGAGTCACTGTCTCGGACTGGAGTTCCCACACGTAGCAAACTTGGCTGCCTATCAAACATCCTAAGGCAAAATCTTGGGCAGCACACCTAGGAATCTGTAGTGTAACAAGTTTCCAAGGTTATTCAGATTTAGTCAGTCCATTTACCGACATTCTAAAATAATCCACTTGTGTAGGAGATGACGTGAAGCTATTCATGGCAAATATAAGGTCAATTCCGTCATGCGGTATTATTGAGAGAGTTTAGTCAGTGCTTGGAACTCTCAGATCTGATCAGCCTAGCGATTAGATTTGCTCAAGGCTGTCTTGTTTGAGAATGGGGGCGGCGGGGGGAGGAGGAAGACAGGACACAGTAAGGGGACCCCAGCTTCCTTGGGTCAGGTCCAGATCTACAAAGGAAGCCACTCAATGTGTCTACAACTGTAATGGTCTAAGTTTCCCTACAACAGTAAGATACCATTTAGCATTTGTTTGAATATAGCCAAGGTAATGGCAAGGCTTATTACACTGATATGTACTGCTAGGCAGAGGGGAACAGTGTATGCTGTAGTTAAGAGAGTTCTGATGGAGCAAACACCTCAGCCTCACAGATAAGCATAGTTAAGTAGAAACAAATGATCTTCCCTTCCTACTTTTTCTTTCCATTTCTTTAACATCAAGTAAAAATTGACAAAGAGAAAGAAAGCATATATGGGAGGAGTCCTTCTATTTGTTTATACGAATACACACACAAAATATTTATCCAAAAGAAATAAGTTTAAAATGAATATTAAGAGAAAGATATTAAGATATCAGAGAGGAGACAACTGCAATGTATACTATTTCTAAATAAGGGGTTAGAGTAGTTAATCCCAATGTGCTTGCTCTGGAATAGAATGGAAGGGCTGGAAAAAGAATAACTGTATGACTTTCATAGGTACTTTTAGTACCAGCTGATAAGGCCCTCTTTCTTATCCATTCCCACTCCTCCCCACAGTTGCTTCCCAGAGTCACAGTCAAGCATCCTATTTACTCTGCAAACATCTGGGCTGATTCTGCGGCCATTACCAAACAACCAGTCCCAGGAAGGGGCTGAGGAAAGCTCCAACAACCACAGAAATCCAGGAGTGTCGCCCGGCATCTCATTTGCCTATGTTTTCTATGATGAAACTATAGAATGGACCGGACCCTATGAAGTCATGCCTGGGCAGATTCTTGCAGAGCCACATTGCCTGGCAGGAGAGAAGGAGTTTTACAAGGCATGCAGTCATAGCACAGCAGAACAGCATGACCTTATCTGCAACACTGGCAGGGCCTTAGAGATACCCCCTCACATCTCCCCCCTCCCCCGCAACTTGGAAAGGAAAAGGAACACTGTATGTATCCATAACACTCTAGCTTCCTGAAATACTATGTCGCCGTTTTCCCTTTATGTGAACATTCTTTTTCCTTCCGTCTAACTATAGCATAACTTGTCACCTTTTCATATTTTCACAGTGGACAGTCTAAGTGTGTTTCAGAGCAGAGTCTTCCTGATTGCAGGAGAAGTGAAAGAGAGTCCTAAACAGGGAGGTGCTCTGAGAACCAGAAATTCTCTAAGCCCTGTTACGTGGGAGTTCATACCGAGATGGTCCGCTCTCGGGATTGGCTAAATCCTCAACAATGAATGTTACTATTGCCTGTCTCAGCAGGGGGATTCCGCCCCAGTGCTCCTTGGAATCTGCATTCTGATGTGCTCATGTTATACCCCATGAAGAAGAGGCACAGACATGG
Source organism: Physeter macrocephalus (assembly GCF_002837175.3). Classification (NCBI taxonomy): domain Eukaryota; kingdom Metazoa; phylum Chordata; class Mammalia; order Artiodactyla; family Physeteridae; genus Physeter; species Physeter macrocephalus. Next base: position 44,857,866 of record NC_041229.1, read on the forward strand.
AGTCTCCCAGTCTCTCTTTGAGAAAGGGCCCCCTTAATCAAATGATACAGATCTAAAGCCCCCATTCAGTGCTTGAAGGGAGGAGGGTGGTAGGGGGTTATTTTTACTATTGCTACGTCATGATATCAATTATGTGAAAGATCAACCCCTCGTCAGTTGAGTAACTGATTTTCACCTAGTAGATGCAGCATCTAATTTTAGTGGGTATAATTGTTCAATAACACCTTAGGGAATCTAGTAACAGCAATGTAATAATAGTCATTATTAAATGAGTAAGGCACTCAGATTTGAAAGTAACCCCAAAATGTGGTATCTGTGTTAGGATTTTTTTGCCTCTCATTCCTTCAATTATTTCTTCCTCCATGTAATGATCATTTACTCAGCACCTACTATGAGCCAAGCACTGACAAGACTCTGGAGATAAATGGATGACCAAGTCAAGACTAATGCCCTTGAAAATCAATTGTCTATTGGGAAACAGAGTCAGAAAAACAGATCACTGCAGTACAATATGGAACGCCTCTCCCATAGAACAATTATTTATCATATTAACTCCTCATTTAATATCATAAACAATACCTATGCCAGTGCAAATAGAATTAAGAGTAATAGAAACTAAATAATAATAAACCTGAATCGACTGTTCAGAAACAGCTAGGCACAGAGTTATATACAATTCAGAGTCCATAAAATGTTCAATCTAAAGACACAGAGTGGCAGATCGGATAAAAATACAAGAGCCTACAATATGCTGCCTACAAGAGACCCACTTCAGGGCAAAGGACACACACAGATTGAAAGCAAAGGGATGGAAAAAAGACATTTCATGCAAACAGAAATGACAAAAAAGCAGGGTCCCAACACTCGTATCAGACAAAATAGACCTTAAAACAAAGGCCATAAAGAAAGATAAAGAAGGACACTGTATAATGATAAAAATTCAGAGTCCACAGAAGAGAAAGAGGCTGCCTTTGCAGCACAGCAGAGGCCAGCTGGGTGCTGAGCCATAGGTTAGGATGGCTGCAGTAGTCTTCTCTTCACTCCTCCCCAAAGTCAACTTCAAATTAATGTTATAACTTATATTTAGAGATGTTCTAAAACAAGTAAGACTAACAACAACAATTGCTTCCATTACTGTAATTACTATGCATCAGATACTGGGGTAGTCCCTTCACAAATGTTATACATTAAGTTCTCACAAGAACATTATAAGCAAGATATTTTTCCTTTCCATGGTATACATGAGATCATAGAGTATTTGTCTTTATCTGCCTTATTTAACTTAATATAATGTCCTCAAGTTTCATCCACATTGTCACAAATAGCAAGATTTCCTTCTATTTCAAGGCTGAATAATATTTTCTTTATCCACATTTTCTTTATCCATTTGTCCATCAATGGACGCAGGTTGCTTCCATACCTTGGCTATTGTAAATAATGCTGCAATGAACATTAGGGTACAGATATCTTTTCAAGATATTGATTTAATTTCTTTGGATAAATACCCAGCGTTGGAAGTGCTGGGTTCATGTGGCAGTGTGATTTTTAACTTTCTGAGGAACCTCCAAACTGTCTTCCACAGTGGCTGCGCCAATTTCTATTCCCACCAAAGTGTGCAAGGGTCCCCTTTTCTCCACATCCTTGCAAACGCTTGTTATTTCTTCTCTTTTTGATAAGAGCCGTTCTAACAGGTATGATGTGATATCTCATTGGGGTTTGGATGCGCATTTCCCTGATGATTAGTGATGTTGAGCACCTTTTCATGTACCTGATGGCCATCTGTATGTCTTCTTTGGAAAAAATGTCTCTTCAGAAGCGACACATTTTCTTTATCCGTTTATCCACCAATGGACATTTAGGTTGTTAGGCTACTATGAATAATGCTGCAGTGAACATGGGAGTGCTAATACCTCTTTTGAGATCCTGATTTCAATTTTTTGGATATATACCCAGCAGTGGGATTGCTGGATCACATGGCAGTCTGTTTTCAATTTTTTAAGGAACTTCCATACTGTTTTCCACAGATGTTGCAACATTTTGCATTTTGCACAAGGGTTCCAATTTCTCCACATCCTCACCAACACTTGTTATCCTTTGTGAGTTTTTTTTGATTAATAGTTATCCTAACAGGTATGAAGTGATAATACTGTAATGTACACTAAAAAATTTAAGAGGGTAGGTCTCATTTTAAGTGTCTTTACCATAATACAAGGAAGGAAGGAAGGAAGGAGGGAGGGAGGAAAGGAATGAAAAGATACATCATGAAGCACGTGAAGCAACCCAAAGGGAATGGAACTGGAATTGACTTAGTGCCTCACATCTGTGGCATGGCCCATTTTATGCAATAAGAAAAAATAATCCAAAAAATTGCTTTCTTAAATGAGGAGCTTTGTATATGTAATAAGCATGTTAGTGGTAGATGTCCAAACAGGATTCAAGCCTCGAAACCAGAGTACTCTTCATACATCAGATTGAAGTTACATGCATTAGCTGAGGTGCTTTAACTAAGGTCAAAAGGAATATTTTGTCTAAACAGAAATCATTTTTTCAGCAACCACTGTAAAATTCCGGGGACATTCTCTTATCCTACAGTCCCTCAGGAGTCATCTCTGCAATGTTCAGGTGAATATTGACACAGAGCTTTGGAATTTATTATCAGGTCATTTTATGGACACAAACTTGGGTGTTGCCGTTTCCCTTTGCTGCTCCACAAAGGTATGTCTTGTCAGCCCTTTGGTTCAGTGTGTATCTTGGCCCTCAGCGCAGAGACAATATTGCGTGGTGACAGTGATCTGGATTTAGGGTCATATCTGAGGCACTGTTCTGCCTTTTACTTGAGGTAGACAACTTAGTTAAGTTCCATAAACCTCAGTTTTTGCATCTATAATACAGGTTAATAATACCTGTCTATACCAAGCACTCAAGGTGAAAGAATTTACTTCATTTGCTTGACACTCCCAGCCCACCTACTCTGCATCAGGTACCATACTAAGCACAGGAGATGGATGTAGTTGCTGCCTTTGGAGTGTTCCAAGTTTTGTGCAGGAACAGACCTATAAATACGTCATTAGAAGTGCTATGTCAAACAGCTGTTGTGAAGGTCAAATATAATAATACAGGTGAAAACACCTTGTGAAGTAGAAAGTTCTATTCAAACGGGAGCTACTATCATTCCAAGACTCTCCTTTGCCATCAATCCCAATCCCATGTTTTATTCAAGGTTTAAATCAAGCTGGATTCTTCCACAAAGTCTTCCTGGCAGCTTCAGCCCACACGCACGAACCACTGTGTCTTCTTTTTTTTTTTTTTTAATGTATGTTTTTATTTTTTTGGCTGTGTTGGGTCTTGGTTTCTGTGCGAGGGCTTTCTCTAGTTGTGGCAAGCGGGGCCACTCTTCATCGCGGTGCGCGGGCCTCTCACTATCGCGGCCTCTCGTTGCGGAGCACAGGCTCCAGACGCGCAGGCTCAGTAGTTGTGGCTCACGGGCCCAGTTACTCCGCGGCATGTGGGATCTTCCCAGACCAGGGCTCGAACCAGTGTCTCCTGCACTGGCAGGCAGATTCTCAACCACTGAGCCACCAGGGAAGCCCAGCTGTGTCTTCTTTTGTTCTTTCTTTACTCACTTGCAATCTGGGCATTATAGTGATTGCTGGGGAAAAAAAAATCATTTCCTGTTTTGGAAAAAAAAATCTTCTAATCTTAGTTGAAGCACCTCAACTAAACCTAGAATTTATATCTCAGTATGAGGAGTTTAGTTGTGAGTCTGGCTTACTGAATTATGGATCGAAAGAAATAGCTTAATTTGAGAAAGAAAACTCTGTGATGATCCAACAAACTGCCTCTGCTTGGCACACACTCCTGCATGCCCTTCGTTAGATGCTTCCTCTTTGTAAGAACTTGGGGGAAGTAGCAGCAATCCTAGACCATCAGGCACTTTAATAACCCACTCTGATTGGACATGGAACATTCTGAAAAGGCCTCCGCTGCTGTTAGACCAAAGACAAGTTAAAATAGGGCTGAATGGTTCTCCTCCCGCTAGGATTTTATTAGGGACTAAATGCCTACTAAGAGATGTCCTCTGAGGGAATTATCTTAGAAGCATGCAGCCACTACTCCCGCTCCAGCTACTTAAAAAAGAGGTGAAAGTCCACCACGGGGTTGTTGGAAGGGTTTCACAGGGTTAAACACATGGAATTAGTTTCTTTGCCATATATGCGAGATGTATATTAACTGGATCTTGTTTATACATGCTATTTTAATATTCCCCAGGCTTTAAGGCCTCGGTAAGCTCCACTTTATTTGCAAATCCTTCCTTGAAGCTTCTTTCCCCCGTGAGCAACCCCGTCTCTGAATTCCTCTAATACCAACAAGAAAAACCCAAAGCGCAAGGACAAATGTCTTTTTTTCACAATGGTTTTCATATCAGTATGTTCCTTTCCATCCTCATTTTGGCCACAATTGTTAGCATCTTACACTGTATCCCTGCACTATTAAAACAAGCTCTCAAATCTACTCTGGGTACCACTATTGCTTGTGTCAATCTTCTTGGTTCCTCATTGCCTGGAGGACTAATTAACTTAAATATTAATTAGGCTTGAACGTCTTCCTGAAGTAGGACCAGGACTGGGGCCAGACAAGGAATAAGGTCAATGGATGAAGCTGTGGTGAAGGTTTAAAGAAGATTATGGCATATATGGTTCCTGCGTTCAGTTGTTTTTGTTGAGCTCGAGAAAGAAGATCAAATGCATAAAATATTAAATAAAAACAGAGAATTCTTACAGTTGAAGAATAACACAGAAAAGCAATGGGTACTTCGTGATATATTCATTTATTGATTGATCAAGCATGTAGATTACATATGCATCTAATAATCAGACCATCTTTCTGGTCTAACATATTAGACCACCCATTTATTCCAGACACTAATAAGAAGTCCAAGGCTGATTACTAATGAGTTATTAAAATAGCAAAAGAAAGTATTGGGTTGGCCCAAAAGTTCGTTCGGGTTTTTCTGTAAGATGTTACGGAACACCCAAACGAACTTTTTGGCCAATCCAATAGAAGAAAGAAGATTCTTGTAGGTCAGGGGTGGCCAGGAGGAATTTTTACAGCAGACAAAAAAGTCTAAACTCTACCTTCTGATGCCTTAACTTCTTACTCTATACCCACAAAGTCAAACTGGACTACTGGTTATTTCCTGGAAAATTCTTTGTGGATTCCTGGACTTCTGTCACTGCTATCCTTCCTGGAGAGCAATTCTTAGCACTCTCTTTTTGGATTTTGCCATAACCTACGAATTATTCAAGGCCTAGGTGCAATCCGTCTCCTGTAGGCAGGCAACATTCCCTGGCCAACCCCCTCCCACTAGAAATGATTTCTTCTTGTGAAGTTTTGAATCCCTTGTGGTCTGTCCCCTCTAAGAACTCAATGAACTGACTGCTTGTTCCCATGCTCCACCATCCCTCACTCACCTCATGTTTAGCATCCTTCCTCCTGGCCTTCTGCTTCCTCATTTCAAGGTCCTAGGTAAAAGAAAAACAACCTCTATCAGAATACTGTAATTCATATTGCTAGCCTTCTTCTGTAAGTATTTTCTCTTGAAATCAATTATACCCTCTTTGAGGGAAGTCTCTGACATCAGTAACTCTCAGCCGCAATATCAAAAAGCACCGATGAATCAAAATCATTGGCAAAGGTACCACAAATCACTTACTACCAATATTGGTTGAAATACCAAAATTTTCAAAATAGTGCAGATTTAAGATTATCCCTGAAATTACACCACTCTCACTTACTGGTATTCCAAACTAAGTCAGAGAGAAAATAAGTGTGCAATACACAGGACAACTGTCTTCTGGCTAAAACTGCCTTATAATATTAATGTGTATGGCTGTAAGCTTCAACTGCCTTCATCATCAAGGCATCCAATCGTCATCCTTGACAAATATAAGTGCTCAATCAACCTGTGCTATTTGAGTTAGCAACCAAATTGAGATGCAGGGCGTTTTCTTGAGACTGCAAAATATACTGCAGTGTCAAGATTAAGAAGTAAAGAAATACAGGGTGAGTAAGAAAGAATATAAATCAAATTACTACTAACTTATGTACTTAAACACACATACCATCACAGGTAACATCTGAGGCTCTCTGCCATGGAATAAGGAAAGCTCACTTCAGAAAACAAATATAGACAGTGTACTGTCATGGAAAATGGAATTGAAAATCATAACATAGTATTAGTCCCCGCTTTGTCATTTTCTGGGTAACCCTGGGTAAATCACCTATTCTTAGTCTCGGTTTTCTCATTTTTGGAAGAAGGATAAACACTTCGATCCTATCAACCTCTGACAATCAGTGTTCCTAAAAGTGCTTTATAAAGCACTATGAAAACAGGTGGTATTGCTTTGATTATTATGTCTCTATCAGGTAATTTAGTCCTTGACTTCATTTCCATTTACCCAAGTGTTTTTCTCTACATGTGCATCTCTAATGCATACATCATCCTGGCCATTTAAATTGTTTTTGACAGCAAAATAGCTATTTACATCCATTTATGCTATAACTGGGTAAATTTATATAGATGATTCTGCCATTTTCTTATATATTATGGTGTGTTTTTCAGTGTAATTGTCAAAATCAAGATGTCAGGTTTTAGGCAAGGCTCAGAAAGAAATTCTCCCACCTAATTTAGAATGTCTGAATATAAACAATATCAGATTCCTCAGTATTTTTTAAAACTATATTTCCAGATTTTGTAGTTCAAAACAAATTACTGAAAGCAAAATAGATTGATTTATAAATGTTTAAGATAAAGCTGAAACTAACACACCCCTGTAAAACAATTATACTCCAATAAAGATGTTAAAAAAAATTTTTTTAATTAAAAATAAAAGTTTAAAAAAATGTGCAGGGCTTCCCTGGTGGTGCAGTGGTTGAGAATCCGCCTGCCGATGCAGGAGACACGGGTTCGTGCCCCAGTCCGGGAAGATCCCACATGCCGCGGAGCGGCTGGGCCTGTGAGCCATGGCCACTGAGCCTGTGCGTCCGGAGCCTGTGCTCTGCAACGGGAGAGGCCACACAGAGAGAGGCCAGCGTACCACAAAAAAAAAAAAAAAAGAAAAAAAAAAAAAGAAAATGTGCAGAAAATGGAACTGCAATTGCAAATTTTCTGCTTATAATATTCTTAATTCATAAAATTATTTTATTGACCTAATATTGTCTGATGTCATTCCAAAGACATATTTGCTAATGATGTTACAAGGTTTTTGTATTTTTTAAATACGTTTTTGTATTAGAAAGCTCATAACCTTACTATACCTCTGTCCTGGCTACCCCTTAACTCAAAATCACAAAAAAGAGAGGTTTAGTAATGAAGATAATTTTTTCATAAAAATAATTTTTTGATTTTCAGGGGATACATTTGATTTTTTTTCTCATGCCCTGAAACTATGCAACTTAGGAAAGTATTAATAAACAATGTAATGTAACAAAAAAAGGATAAGGGCCTAGTTTTTTTTTAATTCAGTGAAATATTCCGAGAATTTTAATTGCTTATATGCCATTAATAAAACCCTAAACGAGTTCTGAGGGAAAAAAATCACACAGATCATTCAACAGCCATTTAAAATGAACATAAAAATTCTAAATTCCTGGACTTTTTTGACAGTCAAACTCTCTCTTTATTAACATTTGCTTCCTAACGATGGTGTGCCATGGCAGTATGCTCTAATGCCTGCAGGTTTTGGCAGATGAGTAGAGAAATTGGGAGAGGTCATTGAGCTGACATTTGGAGCCCTGCTTGAAATGAATAAGTTAGTTAAGTGTCCCACATGGAAGAGAAGAGGGAGAACAAACTTCTGAGAATAAAGGTAGAAGGTGTCATTTTGGCAACCCAAAATATAAACAAAAAGCAAACAAACAAAAAAACCTAACCCTCTAATAACCCTCTTTCTTACTGAAAGGCTGAATTTTGTTGTTTTTGTTTTTCCAGAAATAAAGAGCAAATCATCATAAAAATGAGAACATTAGACTACATAGTATTATATATGGCAAAAGGGCTAATTGGTGCCTGCAAAGACCAAGGTTTTTGTGTTGTTTTCTTCTCTTTTGTTTGGCCAGTTTGTCCTCCTTCCCAGATGTAGCAGATCATCGGTTCTGACTCTCCCTCCAATCTTCTTTCCTCTTCCTCCTTTTCTAATGCCCAAAATATTAGCTGGGGAAGGTGAAGTGCTGTAGACAGGTAAGGAAAAGTTTGTTCCTTTTTCTTAGCTCAGGCCCTAGGACAAATGTATAATCCTTATGTTTAAACAAAAAAAAAAATATGAGCCTAAATACTAATAAACAACATTTTACCTCCATTGAATGGAAAGCTTGATGGTGATAACCCCTTGCAGAGGTGCTATGCTTTACAAAGCACCCTAATGTATATTACTCTTTTGGTTCCTCCCAGAAATCACGTGAGGTGAGGAAGGGTGGTTCACTTCTATTTTTTACCAATAAGCAAAGAGGTTCAAAGGTATTAAGTGACTTGCCCAACATCAATCAAGGCCAGATCTTGGAGCCGCATTCTGGGTCCCCTACTGGTACTGCCTCAATAAACTGTCATCACTGAGAAGTTTCACTAAAACAGATATATACGAACTACAAAAAAGAAATCAACACTTCCTTTGTGATTTTCAAGATCTGTCTTGTTGTACTTAGTTTATGAAATACCTTCTCATACATCCTTTTCAGTACACACTGAGTACTAATGATTACATTGAGTTATATAAGAAGTAGATGGATCCTCAAGACAAAAAAATTTCATTAATATTGAATTATTTTTAAAACTTAATTCTAACAAAGTAATTAGTATGAATTTTTTAAAATGGAATGCATTTATCCACTCAATTATTAGCCAAAAAATATTATTGAGCAGGCAATGCACTGGGTATTGTGGATATAACAGGAAATGAAGAACCTTCTGTCTCTGCCTTCAAAACACTCCATCCAGCAGATGAGATGGACATACAACAAAGAGTTATTCAGTGCCTATGGCAGGGACAATGGGAATCTAACCCAGTCAGGAGCGGGGTCAGGAAAGCTTCCTTCAAGAAAAAGCAATTAAGGTAAAGTCAGAAAAAAAAGGAAGTACTTAGGTAAAAAAGAAGGAAAAGGCAGAGGAGGCAGCTCAATGAAAGAGCAGGAAGAAGTAAACTTTGGAAGTGGAATAATGTTAAATTTAGTGGAGGAGAGGTGATCACCCAAGGTGACAGCATAGGGTGAGAAAAGACACGCCGCAGATAAAACCCTCTGTAACTCCAAAGCTGGGTACAATCGGTCAGGGTAAGAAGAAACAACCAGAAGTATGTTATAGCCTTACCATAAATATTTACTTTGCACTGAATTCTCTGTTCCTCAACCAGAGCTCAAAACAGCATTGGGTACAGTCGGCCCTTCGTATCCCCTGGGTATTAATTCCAGGAGCCCCAGCAGAGACCAAAGCCCAAGCTGCTCAAACCCCTTACATAAACGGCATAGTAATGAATACAGTCGGTCCTCAGTATCCTCAGGTTTCGCATCCGCAGATTCAACCAACATTAGACCTGACTGCTTTGAGTTGCATCCGCAGATGCGAAACCGCAGAGGGCCGACTGTAAATAATATATTATTTTTGTTTCTTGAAACTTAGTATTCACACAGAATGCAAAAAATAACATCTTAGATACCTCCTCCTTACCAGAACCTTTCACTTTCAATTGTCTCATTTAATCTCCTCACAACAATCTTCACCAAATGATATACTATCTGCTTTTTTTTTTTTTTTTACTGAGGCTTAAGGAGATTATTATTTTCCAAGCATCCAGAACGGCAGATCGAGAATTAGAATACAGATTTTAGGATCCTTCATCCATTGCACTTTCCATACACCACACAACAGCCCTGTTGCCTTAAGAATCCTATTCATCCATCAAATGCTTATTAAGATCTTGCTGTGTGCCAGTGAACAAGGTAGATAAGGTCCCTGTCTTCATAGAAACTACATTCTACTGATAAACAGACTAATGTCTGTTGTAGGTCAGTTTTTTCTTAACAATCTCCATTTGCTTTGGAGAAAAAAAATATTCCATGACCCAAGAAATGAAATGAAGTGCTCAGATTTGGACTCCATGTCTCTGGTGTGTCCTGTGTCCATTCCATTGTTATTCAGATTGTCTGGTGCTCTCTCTCCCAAGCGGCCACAGACCCTGTGACACTGTAAGCAAAGACATGGCCAGGAAAGATGGCAGTACTTTGTACAGATTGCTTGGTTAGGACAGTTTCCTTCTCCCACATTGAAAACCCAAAGGTTTTTCAATCTGCTATCATGTTTTGGAGCCCGGCTACATGTGATTCCAATGGCTGTCACTGTTAAAATTATGTTCCATCAAAACCTCTCTGTGCTGGGAGCAAAAACTTTCCTAGAGCTTGGTAGGATGAATCCTTTTAGTTTCTAGCCCATGCTTTGGGTCAAAAGTGGCCTCAGCTACCTGAAAAACTAATTGTCCCTCCGGACATGTCTGTTTCTTATCTTGCCAGTAGGAGAGAAATGGGGTTGTTGGCAACCATCCTCCCAATCAAATCCCGTAAATCATCTGGCCCATTTCTTCTGTGCCATGTTCCAGAAGTTAGTGGACACTTGGGAAAAAGAAAAGTAATGCACTGAAAACATAAAGGGTGGCAGGTCAGGTTAATGCAAAAACATAAAAACAATCCCTGAAACTCTCTGGAAAGGAAGTTAACAGGTTGGCAGGGTCCCTTCTGCTGTGCTGGGAATGCACAGCAACCTCCAAACCTGTTAATAATTTGTTCATTATTTGCAGGAAAGGGGGTGAGGGTGGAGGACATTTCACATTCAAGAATTTTGAAGGACACCAGGTTGCAATACACTGGGTATATTAAATGGAATGAGGTTTCAGTGCAAGGAGCAGAGAAAGGAAGACCACAAAGTGGAAAGGGACAGATGAAGACATGGGGAGCAGTGTGGGAAAGAGGCAGGAAGCATGTTGTTATAGGGGCTGCAGAAACAGTGGTCCCTTATCAAGGGAGTGGACGTCTCAAGCAAAAGAGAATCTCAAAGTTGCAGTGGGCAGTCCCAAGGCAGGTGGGCTCCAAACACAATTCAGTCCCTTGTCTGATAAAGGCAGGTCAGCCCTCCAGCAAGGAGGCCAAGGGAGCAATGGGAACCCAGAGAGAAAGGATAACTTCTTGTTAGAACTTCTCAGTTTGTGAAACACCTGCTGCAGAATCACTTTAGGGAGCAGGGGGCAGAATCACTTTAGGGAGCAGGGGGCAGAGTGCTTGTAAAATGCATAGATCCGTGGAACCCAATCTGGACAATCAGAATCTCCTGGGGTTCACCCAGGTATTTGACAAATACCCCAGGTGAGTCCTATGCACAATTAAGTTAAATAACCACCAGCTGAGAAAATAAAATTGGGTGGTCAAAGCCTTTGTTCAGAGACTGCCCAAGGCTATCTCTTGGTCACAGCACCTAGAACAGAGCTGTCTGGATGTAGCAGACCCCCTAGTTACAGAGATCTTGTATTCCTTTGGGGGAAATCACACCAGGCTCTCTCCGTATAAGATCCCTGAAGGTCAGAGCACATCACCTGACCACAGGTGAGGCTCTCAATAGTTTGTAGTTCCAGGTAAGGAAGGCACAGTCAGGCTCTGAGGCTGAGGCATCAGTCTCATTAGAGGCTTTCTTCACAGAGCAGATTTCAGTTCCCAGAGTGGAGACGAAAAAGGACTACTTGGGAAAAAGAAGAGGGAGAAAGGTCCTAAGAAACCATGTCAGTCAGACAACACTCATTGAGACCCTAATTCGAAACTATAAGCTAGGTGCCAAAGGCAATAATACTGCATGCTCCCTCACAGAATTGTTATGCAAGTTTCAGGCCTTAAAATAAATGCGTGAGGAAATTTCTACCAAGTAGAAAAGTTCTAATTAATTACGAATTAGTGTATGTGTTCATTGAATTTGTATCTTCCACCAGATAAGCCAGACTAAGTACAAACATGTTCAAAGCCAGGAGTTCTTACAGAAATCCCTAGTTAAATGCACCAACCATGGGCGTGCAGAATAAAAACTGAATTGGAACCACTATCTACTTCCTGGTAACCCCTGACTCCTACCCCTTCCCTGCCCTCTGATCACTGGGTTGAGAGGAGGTCCTAGCTCTGTTTCCTTTCAGAGGCTGCCAACTTTGGGAAGCCCGTGCCCTGTCCCCGGCACGTCTGCACACAAGCACAATACTGCAAGCCCTCGCTTCTAGGTTTGCAGCCCAACCAGCTGCTGCACTCACAGGTAGTCTCAGAACTACTGCAGAATTCCCATACACAGCCCTTTATCCACACTATATCCCCTTTAACACTCTTCCGTGGTCATGATTAACGGAAGACCAGATAGCAAGCAAAAGCCACGTCCAAGATCTCTTTCCCTGGTGTCCTTTGATGCCCTATTTCCTGAGAAAACAAGAAAAGTCCTCCCCAGTCCGAGTCCCACGGCCGCCCACCACCACCACCGGGGAAGCCCTCCCGTCCGGGGCCTCGCGGAGTCACCTCTTGTCTCCCTTCTCTCCGCAGCTCCAATGGAAAATCCGTCACGTGGGCGCAGAACGAGAAGAGTAGCCGGGGGCAGCACCTGTGGCAGCGGCTGTCCATCCACATCAACAAGAAAGAGAACCCCAACCAAACGGCCGTCATCAAGCCCTTCCCCAAGAGCACGGAGAGCCGCGGCCTGTGCGCGGGAGGCGCGGGCGGCGGCGCGGGCGCGGGCGGCGCAGGCGCGGGCGGCGGCGGGCCCGAGCCCCCGGACGCCGGCCCCAAGGCTTTGTACGACGTGGTGGAGGCCGAGGAGCACTTCGCCGCGCCCGCGCGCCCGCGCTCGCCGTCGCCCATCAGCACGCTGAGCCAGCGCGCGGGCTCGGCCGGCCGCACGGACGACGACTTGCCGTCGCTGCACTCGGAGCCCGCGGCGCGCAGCAGCTCGTCTCAGGGCTCGCTGATGGAGCAGATCAGCAGCGTGGTGACCCGCTTCACGGCCAACATCAGCGAGCTCAACTCCATGATGCTGTCCACCGCCGCTCCCGGCCCCGGCGCGGGCGCCCCGCTCTGCTCGTCCTACCTGATCCCCAAAGAGATCCAGCTGCCCGCCACCATGACCACGTTCGCCGAGATCCAGCCGCTGCCTGCCATTGAGATCACCGGCGGCGCGCAGCCCGCGGCCGCGGCCCCGCCGGCTGGGGGCGCTGCCCTGGAGCCCGCGGCGGCCGGGCCCGAGGCTGCGGCCGGCAAGCCGGACCTGGAGGAGTTGGTGGCTCTCACCCCGCCGTCCCCCTTCAGAGACTCGGTGGACTCGGGGAGTACCACTCCCAACTCGCCAGTGTCCGAGTCGGCCCTCTGTATCCCATCGTCTCCCAAATACGACACACTTATCATAAGAGATTACACTCAGAGCTCCTCGTCCTTGTGAATGTCCTTGGAAGCCACGCTGGGTTCCCAAACGGAGCCGAGACCTCCGGTGTTCCCACAGACACAGTCGCCTGATTAAGACCCGAGGTGGAAGACGCCAAGTACACCTGTAATGGAAACAAGAGATTAATAGTGCTATTTAACATCAACCGACGAAGACACCAACTACAAATCTTTTGGCAGATCTTCTAGTGGCCTTAGAAAACATGGGCTTTTAAGAAACACTGCTTCTGTTTTTGAGGGCTGACAAGGAGTCTGTTGAAACAGTTACATACTAAGTGCTTTGCTCTAGGGAAGCAATGAGTGTGAAACAGCGTAATGGAGGGGAAAAGGCATAGTTAATAAGCAACTGTAAAAAAAATATGTTTTGTTTGTTTACTTTAATTCTTTTCCCAGAAGATTCTTTGATTCACCAAACATGAATGTACATTTTCTAACAAACTCAAAATCTGGGACCAAAACGTCAACTTTTCTCTTCCTCTTTTTTTTTTTTTTTTTTTTTTTTTCGTTTTTTCTTTCCTATAAAGACCTTGGAAAGCAGTACTTGGGCCCGGTATTTACTGAGGCCTTGATGTGAGTGTGTCCCATACACAACACACAACTGTATGAAGAGGGCTGCGCTGATGTATGTAGGGCTTTTACCAGACTTTCCTCTCCAATTTGGTTGTGACATCCTCTTTCAAAAGCCTGCATCTTGGATTCCACCTAGTTATTTCAATTCACCTCCATTAACCAAGAAAACCAGTGGAAGATTTCTTGACTATTTCACCATGTTGCCAATCAATACTGGAGTAGCAAAAAATATTTTCTGGAATACTGTTTTGTAATTCCCTCACTGGGGTGCGTTGTGTAGCTGGAAATTCTCTTTATAATAATAATAATTCTTGAGCTCCAGCTTGGCTATCTCTTTCATGAAATGTGGCCACTCTTCATTATGAATGCATTGCCAGCTAAAATATTTAAAGTACGCATTTGGGCTTCTTCATTCCTTTCTTTTGAAAACCTGATGCACAGAGAGCTCCTCTGTTCTTTTCAAGTCCCACCACTGGAAGAACAGTCCATAGACCCAATGAAGACATTGTCATGATTGGAGGGACTGTTCAAAAAATTAACACAATCTTAATACACTGGAAATTTTAAACTGTGTCAAGTCGGCGTAGCAGAGATTTAGCTATGCCAGTGAGCAGTGATTTTAACTTTTCTTGGCTGCTTAAACAGGGCAGCTATGAACTATGACAAATGTAGATTTTTCAAAGCAATACAGAAAACTAAAACAGAGGAACCTTAACGAATATAAACCACACAATCTTTCTTAGCCATTCCAAAAAGAGGCAAAGCAATTATTAATATTTTCCTTTTTAAAATAATTATTAATATAATTTTGTGCACTTCATACTGTCACTTTTTTAAAACTGCAGAAAAGAGATTTAAAGTTATAATAGAAATACCTGTGCTTTGATAGGCTCATACAGGTAGAATTCATAGCTCAAGACCTGCATCCACTGTCATCTCTTTCTTCCTCCCATTACAGCTATCCTCAGGTGCCAAATGTTTTTGATTTTTAAATAAGGATAGTAATAAAAGGAGGAGGTGTCCTATAAATTTAAAGTTCAGTTGACCCAGCCTTATACTAAAGATAGCCTTATGAAAAAGATTTGCTAGAGGCAGAAGTATATTTTTAGCAGAGAGAAAGATAAATAAAAACCTTTTTCCTTTAGCTCAATATCCTTATTTTGGTAAGTATTTTTTATCTCACATCTACTTAAAAAAAGGAATTGAGAAATGGAAATATATCCATTAACATAATTTATCATTCCCCACTTTTAAAAGTTATGATAAATATACTGCTCCACTTTACTTTCCTGATAACTGTTCTTATATTAAATTATATTAAATCAAATCTCCGAATATAAAACATTAAAAGACAACGTTAATTTACTAAAATATAAAATTTTTTAAATCAGACCTCCAGTGACAATTTAAAAATAGCATCATCAGAGCCCCTCGATCCCAAATATTATAATGACTCTTGAAACAGTGAATCTAGCTAAGTTTTATGGTTTCATTGAAAGCAAATGTCTGCCTCTACTTTAAAAACAAATGTAAATATTTTGAGTATTAATATCCCTGGATTCTCATCAAAAGGGTGGCATTCACCTGGGGATTACTGTCTTGATTTCTTAGGTATCGAAACCTTCCTAAGTATGCTCTATCTGAGTTTTAAAATTTTGTTTCATAAAACACGTTGGTTTCCATTGTACTCATAAGTACAAGTTTCACTGTGTTGACCAATAGAACATTTTTAAAACTTTCTCCACGATCAAATTCCTTTCTAATTTTTTAGTAACATATTTCTTTTAAAGTACACTACCTTGTGAGAAAATCCACTAGAAATTAAAATTTAATGCAAATAAATTGCCATCTGATAATTCCATATGAAATAATAGTCAACTGTAATAAGAAAAATAATTTATCCAATTAGAGGAGAACAAGATGTATTTTTCTGTGTATTTATATAACCCTTTGCCACTTCATTCAATACACTGTATAATATATAATATTATTAGTAATGCATTCTTGGGATCTTTTATTTTGGAATGATGCTAACTCTGTCTCTTTGCCAATTCTAATACCAGGTTCCAAGTAATAAATCTACAATACAAAGAGAACTGAATATTCATTCTAGGGCTAGGATATGAACTTCACAATTCATTTGAGTACCTATTTTCATTGAATTTCCTTGAAAACAGTCTGTTCCTGGTGCCCAGTGATAATTCAGTCAGGACCAGCATGACTAAAGGGAAGGGGAAAGTACAGTGGAATGCTAAGTTTCAGAAAAGTGACCCTAAAGGACAGTTTGGTCCCAGAATGAAAACAAGAAGACCTGGTTTGATCAAATTATACGGACTATCTAAGAAGTCCACCCTTCTTCTATTGTGGGAAAGAGTGGTGGCAGCCTGAGAAGACTGTATCTGCATTGGGAAGAACCAGAACCAACTCTCTGGGGTAGGGGTGAGGAACAGAAAGGGAGTGTGGAAAGGAAAACGGTATGAGATTTGATTGAAGCAAAGAAAAAAAAGAAACACCCCCAATGTGCTAATCCTTGTTAGTAACAGTCTTTCCCAAGTTTCTGCTGTTACCAGCATGTGATCAGGAAGACTAGGAGCTATTTCTGACTGTCCATGAATTGTATAATGGCTCTGCTGCAGTTCTGTGACTTCCAAACCAGGAATTAAACACTTTTTAAGGAAAAAAACATTGCCTGTGCTAGTCTCCTGGTAAAATGTACATGTTTTGGAGACTTCAAAGGTATTACCTGAGTTCACATTTAGCCACAGCTTATTAATAACCCTCAAGCTGTCAGAATCTCTATAGTTACCATTTACAATTTTATACTGTGAAAAAATACAGATCAGTGAAAAGCATAAAGATAAGTCGGAATTCACTTTAAAGAGGGTCTGAGGCCTGGCAGATGCTCTACTATCTGTTGAAGAACGAGGCATGTATAAAATAGTTGGCTGAATTTCACTGATCTTCCCAATGTGAACAAATATACTATGTATATTGTGTGTATTTCTAGAATTCAATGGCAGCTGCTGGTGGTGTGGTAATTAGAAATCTATATAGAATATAGATGTTTTAGAGAGATGGTGCCAATCCTAAAAGATTTGTGTGGGCTACAAGTGCTTGTACTTACTTTTTTCTGCACTTTAACTGATTTGGTTTTAAAATGATGTGCGCATATCTGTCTTTTTTTCTGTTGTTGCAGCTTGTGCTATTAAAACGATAGAGAATGTTAAATTATTTTGATGTGAATTGCAAATGATTTTTTTTCATAAAGATTATCATTTTTATCAGCATTGTTTTGCTTTGTACTTGTATAAATGTGTTTTATTTTAGTATTTTAAAATACACTTGCCTGTTTCTCAGTTGTCTAAATCATGTTAGAGCTGGTGTTTGTGAAGTCAGTTACTTTTTGAAATATATTAAAAAAGAAACTATGATATGACTTTAAGATTCTTCCCCTTAAATGTTTAGATTGTTGTCTTAATAGCGTTTTCTATGACCCAAAGAGCCATACTATTAATTCATCTTAAATTCTGAATGATCTACACATTCGAGTTATGGGGTTTACAAAGCAGCCTGTGGACAATAGATTAAAATGAAAATATAAACCAACCAGAGATGCTGTCCCCAGAGGCACCTACAAATACCTTTTAAGACATAAATAAATATTTATATTAAAACAAGGAAGCATGTAGGGAATATAAGTTCTTCTTGTGTCTGGAAATACCAATACAAATTATAGGTATAGTTCCACAATTATCTGTGTTGATAGATGTAACGTCACAAAAATAATATAGATTATGTGCATGTGTGTATATATATATGTGTATGTGTGTGTGTATATATATATCTGTGTCTGTATATGTATACAAACACACACATTAATATAGATATTTTACTTTGAGTCCATCTGTATATGTTTATATGTGTATGTATGTATGTATGTTTGTGTGTGTATGTGTGGGCATGTCTATATAATTTTGCCAGAAAAAAAAATTACTTGTCAAATCACTTTTTACTTTCATAGATTCTTAAGCATATTTACACCCCCTGAACACAACTTAGCTAAAACCTAAAAGCATAATGTAGACTATATGAACGATGTATGGAAGAGAAAATGTAAATTTTAAAATACAGCCTCTCTCTGCTTCCCTACATTGTATTATTTGTACACATTTAATATATAGATACATATATTCTTATATAAGTTGATACAAACTATGTTTGAACTTAAAAAAGAAAGCCATTTTTTGGTCAGACTCTCTAATTCAGTGTCTTCTATTCTGAAGTAATCCAAATGGGTATATGTTTATATAAACTTGAGGTTGAGGTAAGATATCTAGACTACATACATTATCTCCTAAAGATCAAAAGAGTTTTGTAAGACTCCATAGAACCAATGGAGGCCAGATAAAACCAGCTGATGCAATAGAAATAGCATTAAATAGAAATAAAAGTCAGGCTCTATTGCCCTGTCCCATATGATTTTGGATAAATTACCTTGACTTCTCTATAACTCAGTTCCTCTTTATTTAAATGCTGACGTGAGTTACAATAAGCTGTGAAGTTTATTTCACTGCCAGCATTCCTGGTATGCGGTAAATGCTTAATAGGTGATAGCCGTTAGTGGCAACATAGTATTTATTATACAGTTAATATCCAGCAGGCAGCTTAGATATGTTATGTCCAATATTACTTGTGGAGCTGTAACAAATTCTTGTCCAACTTAAAGCATATATCTTTGAGGGAAGAGCCTATTGAGGTTTGAACTCACATACAACCTTGGAACTGTCCATCTAGGATGAGTTAGTAAACTGATCTTAAACACCACAGAAAGAATGCTTTACTTCTGTTATAGCCTATGCTGAATGCTGGCCAGTTTTTTGGTTATACTGTACACAAATGATCAGTTTTTAAAAATAAACAGTTCTCAAACATTTACTTTTTTATGGTAGCTAGCTAGGTAGGTAGGTAAATAGACAGAATTATATTAATGAAATAATCTCCTTAAACAAAAGCATAGTAATTACATTTTTTTCTCAAAGTATTTTGAAATTCAGAATCAGTTACTACATTATTTTTCAAGAATAATTTCAGTAGATAAATTCTAAGAAAAAACCTTTAGACTCAGCTTCTCTGGCCAGGTTTAGACACCTAAACAAACAGTATTACAGGAAAACTTAGTGTAACCTCCACAAGAATAAATATTTTAAATTAGCTTTTACTCCAGACCCAACACATTTGGTTTTGTCATGACATCTAAGTCTTTTTGTATGAACATTTATACAAATAGGCTAGTTATGTGGTATATATATCAGACACATTTGGCTTATTTATATATAACTTGTATTTTTACTCATTGACATAAAACAAAGCCTTACATAACTAGCATGTTTCTATAAAAGGATAAATGTTATATAATAAATTTTATGACTGATATGTCCATGAAAATTGCAATTTAATATAGTAAATTGTCTTTTCTGAACTGCTGAACAGTAATAAGTGTTTCACAAAATAAAAGTTTTAGATTTTTAAAAGTTTGGAAATCATAATAACTCCAAGTTGGATGGTTGCCTTCACCTCAGAATTTGCCACTCTTCTTTAAATATGCTAATATGCATTAACCCTGGAAGCTTTTTTGGTTTTTTTTTTATGAGTAGTCTCCTCAGAGTAGAACTTCATAGTATGAGTTTTGGAAATGCTATGGTATGAAATTTATAATTTTTAGACACTTTTTCCTTTAGTCTTGAAAATTAATTGCTATTTCCATGATGATCTCCTAAGGATTTTAGAGAAGAAAACATGGATTGATATCATCAATCATTTCAGAGCCATTCTACTGAATCATGGAAAGCCTTGCTACATTTTATTATCCATTTTCCTCCTGTTTTCTGATTTCTCAGAGCTCTACCAGCACATTAACTTTACTCCCAGGGGTCAAGCTGAGGATTTTCTTTTTCTTTTTCTTTTTCTTTTTCTTTTTTTCAATCAACATGTTGGATGGTTTCCTTAACTCCCAACAGCCTCAGATGAAGCAATATGTGAGATAGTAGCATTAGTAGATGTTAAGTAGCCAGTGAACTATATTCCAAGAGCAGTAGAAGGCTATTGGAGTATCATCCAGAAGTTATTTTAGAAACTTTTTTCATGTGTTTTCTAATTTACCTAAATAATCAAAATTACACGGCCACATCAAACACATGTACCATACTAATGCATTTCTACTCCTGAATGTTCAAAATAATGATTTCCACCTTTTACCTCCCTGTATGTTGTGGTACTCTCTGTCATACGCTTTCTCTCTCTGAAGAGCTCAAATCACATCATTAGCCCTAGTGCATTAGCCCACTCTTCAAGGAGGCATGAAACACTCTAAATGTATGCAGAGAGAAAAGGTCTTATTCTGGGAATACAAATACCCACTCTAATAATACAGGACAAATCAGCAACAAAATCAGGGGAATATCCTGACTAGTTCTATTCTGTCCGTATGACAGCAAGAAGGCTTTCTTGCTCTTTGCATGGTAACAAAAAGCCCCAAATTCAATTTTTAAAATATAAGAGAAGCCTGAGATACAACCATTCCGAACTGACAAAGTTGGGGTCAGGAACCCAAGAAAAATGCAAGTAATAATGACTAGGCTAATAAACAGATAAAAAGTCTGAATAAATTAAAGGAAGCTGAGAGGCCCTAAAAAAGAATAATGCAATTGTGTTACTTGATGTTATTTGCTGAACCAGCACCATCAGTTAACCCAGCCCTGGTATATGCAAAACACAGAGAGGCAAATGCAAAATAAACAAAGGTGGGTATAGGAATATTAATGTCTGGCAAGAAGTAATTCAAAATTAAATTTATTAAAAGGGCCAAAAGGGATGTTTTTAATTGATAAATACTCAGAAGATAGAACAGTCATGAACCAATATGTGCTTTAAAATATGGCTTTAAAGCATACAAAGTAAAGATTAATAGAAACACACACACACACACAAAATTCCACAATCACAACAGACCTCTTTAATATATTTAAATCACAAATACATCAAGAAGCCAAAAAAATAATAGAGGAAGCGAGTAACAAAACCGTGAATAATCAAATTTATTTAGAACTTTGTTCGCATTAAACAGAGAATAGACATTCTTTTCATCATCCATGAAACATTCATAAACATTAACCTTGAATTTGACCACGAAAGAGACCTTAACACATTTCAAAAGGCAAAAATCATACAGGCTACATTCACTGACTAAAGTCATATTTGAAATTTTTTAAAAAATGATATCCAAAAGAAATCCTGTGGATCTCTCATCTAAGAGCATTTTTGGACTGAAGAGACAAACTTAACTAAAATTATATCCTACATAGAAATGAACTTAGTGAAAACCCTGCATACAGTACTCTAAAGAAAATGTTTTACTCTAACTGTATACATTAAAAAATAGACTAAAAATAAATTAACTAAAATTTCAGTTGAAGATGTTGAAAAATAAACAATAAAAAACAAAGAAAATATAAATAACATTGATTAAATCAAAATTAATACAAGAAAAAAAAATCTCTGAAAAAGTTAAAGTGATCATTAAAACCAAAGTCTTTTAATTGAAAAGACCAACACACTGACAAACGTTTGTCAAGCTTAATCAAGTAAAAGAGAAACCACAATTAATATTGTGAGAAAAGAGTCATAGCTACGTATATACAAGATATATAAAAGAAAGCACTAGGTAAAACTTTGAACGAATAAATTTGAAAATATAGATGACATGATATTCTAGGAAAATATAAATCATCAAATTGAAATAAATACAAGTTGAAAAGCAGATAAACCAATAATGATAGAATATCATGAAAGGGAATTTAAAAATATTTAACTCTAAATGGCATATGCCTAAACATTTTAGGAGAATTTCATCATGGTACAGAACATGGAAGTACATGGAAATATCTATAGCTCATTTTATGAGGCTTTTATAACTTTGGTACACAAATCAGATAAGGAGGGACATAAATAGAGTTATAAGGTATTCCCATAAACATCGATTTTAAAATCCCAGATAAACTATTCACACATCAAATTGTGAAATGTAATAAACTAATAATACTTCAGGACTAAATAAGTCTACCATAGGATTTTAAGTGTTGTTCAATATTAGGAAATCAAAAATGTAGTTTACTACGTTAATATATTAAAAGAAAAATGTAGGGCTTCCCTGGTGGCGCAGTGGTTGCACGTCCGCCTGCCGATGCAGGGGAATCGGGTTTGCGCCCCGGTCTGGGAAGATCCCACATGCCGCGGAGCGACTGGGCCCGTGAGCCATGGCCACTGAGCCTGCGCGTCCGGAGCCTGTGCTCCGCAACGGGAGAGGCCACAACAGAGGGAGGCCCGCATACCACCAAAAAAAAAAAAAAAAAAAGAAAAATGTAATCTATACAATAGATAAGAGAAACATTGGATAAAAGTAACCAATTCCTGATTAAAATAAAATAAAACAAATTAACAACTAAAAATAAAAGGAAAATTTCTTAAGGTAAAAAATTCTATTAAAAACCTATTGCCAACATGATACTAATAGAAAAATATCAGAAGAGTTCCCATTACATCAGGAATGAAAGGTGTATTCCATACATGCACAATTCTAAAGTGACAATGAAATTTTTGTCTCAGACAACACATTTTCTGAGAGTTAAATAAAGTGCAAGCATCAGTTGTATTGAGACAGTGGATTTACTTGGAGCAACTGCTTATACATGCACTGTCCTGAGCAAACCAGGACACAGGCCCACTCTGAATCACTACTATTTAATATGGTATTTGATGTCCTAGAGAAAACTCTAAGTCAAGAAAAAGAAAGTAGATATTAATATTTTGAAGAAACAAATCTACTATCAGCAGATTCATCCGCCTATAAAATCTAAAACAATCAAAAAATAAAATATTAAGATTAAAAATAAAATGTTAAATGTAATGATATGAACAGGCAAAAATAACTAGATGAGCTACATGACTTTGGGCAGGCAATTTCTTGCCATGGCTTGCTCAAGAGCATCATAAAATCTGCTAAACTAGCAGGAAAAGTTAAAGATATAAAGAATAATTTTTTAATTGTGAAAAATACTGTAAAGTGTGCTTAACAAAGAGGAAGAACGTAGGTGAGAACAATACCTTGGAACACTTCCCTAAAAGATTTCCAAAGAACAGAATTTTAAAGGGTCAGTAGATGCTGACCAGATGGATACAAGAGAGGAAAACATTCAGGCACAGGGAACAGCCCATCCACTGACACAAGATAGTACATGGAGTGTTCAGGGAAGTAGCATTAGTTTAATAACTAGAGCTCTTCGGGAGGCTTAAACAAGATAATGTACATTATGTGCACAGTGTTTTGCACATGGAGTATGTTCCTTTGATGCTATAGCTGCTTTAGTAGCAGTACTGGCAGTGCTAGATATTTAGATCTAATAGAATACTATATAAAATACATGTAATCACACATCTATGTAAAATTGGTTATTCTACTTTTATTCCTGAGCATATATGCATCATTCTCTAACAACACGAATAAATTCAACCATTCAGAACTCAGAAGGATCCTAATCTCTCATGATCACACACGTGCATGCAATTGTTTGCTGTAGCAAATATCAGAACTAAATGTAAGAAAGAACTTGATATCAACATTTACAATCAAATTAGACAAAATGAAAAAGTGAATTAGTAAATCACCTATGCTTCATAATTAATAAAAGTAAAAAAATAATACTCAATAACAACAAAAAATACAGAGAATGTAACAAAGGCATGGCATTTGAATCAAGATATTTAAAACTGCAAAGGAAAAAAAAGAAAGGACTTCAGAAATACATAAACTACATTGTGTATGACTTTAGTCATGCGCCTCCTTCAGTTCTGCAGCCTCCTCCACTCAGATAAACGCCCTTCTCTAGATCTTCTTTTTTCTTCTATAAGCTGAAACAGTTGTCTTAGATCAATCTTTCCAAGATTTTCAAAGTTATTCTAGGGCCTTCAGGCAGTATAATCATCCATTTTAATCTCTCTGTCTCTTTTTTTTTTTTTTTTTTTTTTACTGTGGTGATAACACGTATCATCAGATCCACCCTCTTAAAAAAATTTTAAGTGTACAATACAAGATTGTTAACTGTAGGCAACAACTTTGTACAGCAGGTCTCTAGAACTTATTCATGTTGTATAACTGAAACTTTATAACCATTGAATAGCAACTCCCCATTCACCCCTAACTCCTGTCCCTGGCAATCACCATTCTACTCTCTGCTTCTATGAGTTAGACTATTTGAGATACCTCATATGAGTGAAATCATGCAGTATTTGTCCTTCTGTGACTGGCTTATTTCACTAAGCATAATGTCTTCAAGGTTTATCCAGTTTGTTGCATATGGCAGGATTTCCTTAATTTTTTAGGCTGAATAATGTTCTACTGTATTTATCCACCACATTTTCTTTTTCCATTCATCCACTGATGGACATGTAGGTTGTTTCCACATCTTGGCCATTGTGATTAACTAAAAAAGAATTAAATGTTCAAAACCATGTTGCCCAAGACCCTCCTAGAGAGTACCTTTTTTTATTGTTTGTTTTTAGGGAAGTCTGTGACTTTACTTGAAGGGGATGAAAGGGAAGGAGTGGGTGACCCTGATGCCAAGCCAACTGTGGTCCATGGGCCTGTAGGTGATGGAGTACTCGCTCAGGTAGCAGTGGAACATCTCAGCCTTGATTTCCAGCTGGTTGAATGTCTCACGCTATGGACACCTACTGTGCCACCCATTGCCTTGCACAGAATGATCACGCCCTGCAGGTGCACCTTCACCACCTCTGGCTTCTCCACAGGGGCCTTGTGCAGGCCGGTAGGCAGGAAGTGCTACCTCCCCTGCAGGTTCCATTGAACAGCCACCATTGGCTGCTGATAGGACATGTCCAGCAGCTGATCAAGGTCCCT
This sequence comes from Physeter macrocephalus, assembly GCF_002837175.3. Classification (NCBI taxonomy): domain Eukaryota; kingdom Metazoa; phylum Chordata; class Mammalia; order Artiodactyla; family Physeteridae; genus Physeter; species Physeter macrocephalus. The sequence continues at coordinate 44,882,902 of NC_041229.1, forward strand.
ACCACGTAGGTCAGCCTGAGGAAGGTCCACTCCTTCTTCTGCTCCACCTCCACCATCCCGTCAGTTGTTCAGAAAGATTGTTTTCTTTTGTTTTCACTGCATTTATTAGTAACGTAAAGAAAACATTGATTCAAAAAGAGTCATGTACCAAAATGTTCATTGCAGCTCTACTTACAATAGCCAGGACATGGAAGCAACCTAAGGGTCCATCAACAGATGAATGGATAAAGAAGATGTGGCACATATATACAATGGAATATTACTCAGCCATAAAAAGAAAAAAATGTTATGAAGAGACTAGGGGTAGGATGGGAATAAAACACAGACCTACTAGAGCATGGACTTGAGGATATGGGGAGGGGGAAGGGTAAGCTGTGACGAAGTGACAGAGTGTCATGGACATATATACACTACCAAACGTAGGGTGGATAGCTAGTGGGAAGCAGCTGCATAGCACAGGGAGATCAGCTAGGTGGTTTGTGACCACCTAGAGGGGTGGGATAGGGAGGGTGGGAGGGAGGGAGATCCAAGAGGGAAGAGATATGGGAACAGATGTATATGTATAACTGATTCACTTTGTTGTAAAGCAGCAACTAACACACCATTGTAAAGCAATTATACTCCAATAAAGATGTTAAAAAAAAAAAGAAAACATTGAAACCAAAAAAAGAAAAAAAATTCATTCTCAGTTCTCCAAATGGCTCTCCTCCCTCCCTCTTGCCCATGCAAACTCTGAACCCATTTCCTCAGGGCCAGTTCAAAACTGGACCTGTTTACTGCCATTTTCACAGAAAACAACCAATGCAGAGAGCGGCAGTACTGTCTAAATTCCACCCAAATGTAGGCTGGGGAAGAGTTACAGAATTCAAATGAAAGGGCTGGTGACCTCACAGTGATGTAGTCTAACTAAAATGGCCTGGACAGGAGATAGAGTAAGCCTATCAGGGGCCTTACAGAACATCTCATGGGTCTGAGTCAAACCCAGATTAACAGACACCAGGAGAAGGATGCGAGGACCAGGGGTGCAATTTTCTTGTGGAAAGTTTCACAGTTCTCCCATGTTGGGAGGTGGGGGAAAGTCCAGAGGGCACCAAGAGCCTCACTCGTTTTGGCGGAAAAACTTACTCTAGTGTTGGGAAGTCACAAAAATGCCACGGATACTGAGAAAGGCTAAGAGGGGATTCGCAGCTAAGAATGAGATGTGTGGCTTCATTACACTTCATTCAGGCTACTAAACACTATTAGGTATTGAGTTGCTTTTGACTATTTTTCAGCTTAACATTGGTTTAAACATAAACATGTCTGGCTTAATTTAGAAACAAATCATGAACCTTATAAATATAAGCAATTTAATTTTTTAAACTCCAAATATACTTCCTAACATCAGATCATGAAAGCAAGTTGTTTTTGCCATAATATGCAGTGTCATTTCAACCTACCTCTAAATTACATTCAATATCTAAACTACACATGAAATAACCCCAAGTCTTATTTTGTCACCAAAACATGATTTTTCTTGCAAATATAATTTACAGTAAATTTTAAGAAGCTTTTTGATTAATGAAACGAATTGAAATTTGCCTTTATATACAAGTTATTCAAAAAACAAATACTTAATGGGTGTCTGCTATGTGCCAGGGCACTTTTCTAGATTCTGGGGGTCCAGCAATGAACAAAACAAAAATTATGTTTACATGGACCTTACTTTTTATTATGTGCATGAATATGTGTGTGTTGGTGGAAGAGACAAAAAACACAAAAATTAAAAATGAAATTCTAGTATACATTATAAAATGATAAGTGCTATGGAGAAAAATATGGTGGATAAAGGAGACATAAATTCAGGAAAGGGGAGTAATTTTAAATATGCTTATCAGGAAAGATTTTACTTCTAAGTGATATCTGAGCAAAGACTTGAAGAAGGTGCAGAAGCAAATCATGAACATATCATGAAAGAATATGCCAGGCAGAGGAAAGAGTAAATGCAAAGATCCTGAAGAAGGAGTAAGTCTAGAAATGTTAGGAACTGCAACGAGTATAGTATGGCTGAAAGAGAATGAGCCTTGAGTAGGATAGTAGGAGCTGATTTCAGTAAGCGCAGAGTCAACTCATACAGAGCCTTGGAAGATAATGTAAGGAAGTTGGGCTTTATGCTGAAGGTTTTGAGCAAAAGAAAAACATCTGGTTTATTTTCAGAGGAGCAGTCTGGAAGCCCTGGAATAAACTGTTAGGAGGCAAAGTTAGAGGCAGGGAGGCTGGTAAGAAGCTCTTGCAATAAACAGACAAAATGAAAGTGACTTATAGACCATGGTGGTAGCAGTGGACGTCATGAGAAGTGGTCATAATTGTCTATGTGTATAAGATAGACTCATCAAGATTTGCTGATGGACTGGATGTGGGACCTTAAAGAAAGAAGAGTAGAGAATGGTGAAGGTTTTTTGGCCAGGATGGAGTTGCCCTTAACTGAGTTAGAAAAGGCTGCATGCAGTTAGAGTAGATTTTGGAGCAAGGATGAAGACACGTTGAGTCTGAGATGTCTTTTAAGGAAGATAGTTGGGTATCAGAGTTTAGAACTCAAGGAAGAAGTGTAGACTGGAGCTGTAAAACATATATTAATTACTGAAGATAATAAGCAAATTGAAGATAAGAGCAAATCCTACTATTTATATAAAATTATTATATAATACATAAAGATCAGGATTAAATTATCTAACTTAAAGCTACTTCTTAATCATTTACCACCTAAAAATTATGATTTTTTAATTCTAAGTGATGTTGTGAGATTACATATCACTGTGAAAGTTATGGTATTTCATCCAACAAAACAGTGCACCTTGCCCTAGGATATGCCATCACCTGAAGCATAGGGGCCACTGGAACCCTTAAGATACTCCCAAACAAGTTGCAGAGGTTGTGGTTACCTGGGAAAGTTCCCTGGAGAAGGTAATGCTGGAGGTAGGACTCGAAGGACTGTTATGCAGAGGATATTCTTGGCAAAGGAAATAGCACATACAAGTGCATGAGTGTGAAGTTCAATCATCTATGATAAACATGAAGGGACTTGGTAGTACTCAATATAGAGTGCATGAGGAAGGATCAGGAAAATGGCTAAGAAGGTTAAAAAAAGAAAAAGAAAGAAAGGAAGAAATAAAGAAAGGAAGGGAAAGAGGGAAGGAGAGAGGAAGGACAGAAGGGAGGGAGGGAGGGAGGGAGACAAAGAAAGATGGGCTTACATGCTTTGTTAAGGAGTTTAGACTTTAAAGTGATAATAAGCCATTGAAGGTTTTATAGATTAGTTGGTATGGACAAGTGTTTTTTTTTTTTTTTTTTTGTAATATATGATTCTGAGAAGAGAAAACAATGGAAAATAAATGGGGAAGGAGAGCTAGAGACAGGTGGATCCATAGGGAGGCAATCTACTTGACAAATAATGAGAACAGGAACTGTGCAGATGGTGAAGAAGTGGTAAATTTAGGAAATCTTAAGAAGGAGAATTGATATAAATTACTGACTGGCTGGATGAAGTGAGATGGAGAGGACAAGGATGACACCTGGGTGTCTGGGGTGGTAATTAATAGAAAGTAGTATCTATTACTGAGTCAGGCAACACATCATGAAGAGCAGGTTTGTGATGAGTTCTGTTTGGGAGTTGAGATGACTGTGAAACTACAGTCAACATGTCCAGTAAGTAGTGTACAATACAGGTAGAGCTCAGGAAAGAGAAAAAGTTAGGATCTCAGCAAATAACAGGTGACCAATGCAAAAAGGTAATTGAAAAGGTGTTACTAAAGGAAATATTTACAAAGGTATGAGCAGGGCTAGGCAACTAACTGGGGATTGGCAGGGACTGGTAAGAGTAGGAAGTGGCCATAACCCCTAGGACTGAGGGGGTAAGCAGAGAAAGGGTTTACTGAATGGGTAAGACCTGCAGCTGTAGAAGAGGTTCACCTGAAAGGCGCTGTGGTCTTTGGGATCTGGGCAATGCCACATTCCCCCTATTTAAAACTGCCCACGCATCTCAGATGGGCTGCCTAGAACTATGGCAGTTGACTGTATGAAATACACTTACTCAGGAGAGGGTAGTCAGTCAACTCTAATAGCTGGTCCTTTGCAACAGCCTAGGTAGACTGCCCATTAACAACACTTGAACCAATTGTCCTTGCATTAAGATGGCATTACATTTCCAGGTAACACTGAAAACTGTTCATCTATATAATCCTAACTGCCTGATAACCAGTGCAATTAGTTAAACCTCTAAATCATTAAAATTAGAAGGGACTATAGAGACCACCTGCTAAAGTTTATTATTACCACATCTCTGGATGTGCATGCTGTCTAGGAACAAACACGTAAAGGGAATACATAGAACCAGAAAATAAACACAGCTATAAGGCATTCATTTTATAATAAAACAATTACACATACATTGTAGGATAGAATGCAACTAAATCCATATGAATTTTAAAGATAAAAGAGAAGACTTGAAACAATTTCAAGTGTTCATGTTCCTCTTCCACGAGGAAGAACTTGAGAAGCATTATTTCCACTTTTCACATTGGCCTTGATATTGGAGCCCACATATCCAACTCTGTCAATTTAAAGTTTCCATGACTTTGGGCAAATTATTAAAATTCTCAGAGCCTTGGATGTCTCATTTGTCTCATGATGATAACCTAAACACAAGTGTTGGTATAAGGATGGAATGAAATAATTCATGTTAAACACCCAGCATAGTGCTCGGCAACATAGTGTCTAAATGTGCGCTCTTTCCATTATCAGCAATTCTTCCACTAGAAATGTGGTTGCAGAGTGTTGCTGATGTGTCCAATGCCACAATTAATTCATTAACGAAGACCAAGAAAGGGAAAGACTGAGCATCTGCTATGTGACTGTAACTGGACATGGAACATACTTAATGGCATTTAATCCATAGACAAATGCCCCTGTGAATTAGACTGGAACCCACTTCCTAGCTCCCTTTCCAGAGGTTTTCTGCTCCAGCATGCTGATTCCCTTTGGTTTGGATCCTCTACTTATTCAGTATGTAATTGCATTAACTTCCAATGACAGAGAATCCCACAAAGACATTCACATCTAATTTGCCCTCTCACTGCAGCCTCTCTCCTGCTTACCATGGTGACAGGTGGCTTGAAAATCATAAGTGGTTGGGATTCTGGAGAAGCAGAACAGAGCAGCTGGCAGGCCAAGGTCATAAAGGCACTCAGATTCAAATGATTTTAGCATATTGGAATCAGATTTGAAAATCTTTCTTCTTCCAGCTTCTTTCCTAGAGAGAATAATTTAGGATGGTCCCAGATGACTGCTCACTTTTCTTAACTAGAGAATATCATATGCTTATGCAATTGCTAACTTGGAAAACACTAGCATCAAAGGGGTGAGACATGGTGTATAGCAGTATTTCCCTCAGCATATTCCAGAGATGCGTCTGACACACTTCTGGCTCAGATGCCCTGGCTAAGGGATTGTAGCACCTGTTAACATCATCCATTTGTGGACAATAGGCTAAATATTTGTTCTGCCAACAGATGGCAAGGCTGCATGGGATAGCATCTGTACACTAAGGGAAAATGGTCCTCTTTCAACATTATTCCATTATACCCCATCTTGCCCTCCCAAGACTACTGTGATTAATTTAAGTCAGTTTTGCCAACACTGCTGCTCAGGAAGGACATGCAGAGCATCAAGAGGGACATTCAGAGTGCTGAGGAACATGCAACTATCTGAACCAGGCAAAGAACTCAATATAAACTCACCTTGCCAGGTGTTTGGCCCTGACAGAAGTGACAAATTGTGTCTGGACAAAGAATGGGAAGAGAGGAAGAAAAGGGAAAGGATAAAGCTTAGCAAGTTTTTAGCTGACATTTTTATTTTAGAGCTTACAATAGATCAAGAGTTCATGAATTGTAGCCAAAATTCTTGCAAATGAAAGAAATAGAAGGTTGGCCCAAGTTTTTCAGAGGACTAATTATGACAAGCTTCCTACAAAGAGCAATGGACTTAACATGTCCTCAGCTCTGTTTACTAACATTGTTTACTAACAGTCTCAGAATTCTCATCAGTAAGATATCCTCCTTTGCAGGATTAGTGGCAGCTAAAGCAAAATAATGTTTGTGATCAATGTCATTCATGAGTTGTTAGTTATTATTATTAATTTTAATAATATACAATCCCATTCTAAATAAGACTTGTATCAGCTTTTTGACAGGAATGTGATCAGACAGCTAATATGCTAAAATGCTAAAACTTGAACTAGGTCTTCTAAGTTTCAGTCTGGATATAAGGGCTACCTCCGTGACACCCATTCCCTCCTCTTTCTAACTGAACTCTTGCTATATCACAGCAATTTGCAAAAGAAGTTGCACTTTCAGGTCACAGATGTACATAGCTAACTGTGTCAATTTCTTAGAGAAGCAGAGTCACGCAGTTAAGCCTTTCTCTCTCTCACCTTTCCCCTTATGTCTGCATCTCCCCAGAATGGCATTAGCTGTCACCTGCTTTGGTTCCGTAGGTTGGAGTATAAGAAAACAGTGTGCAAGCAGAAGTACTTTTAGTCTGAGTAAACACTGGATACACAGCAAATTGAAAGGCAAACAGACACACTGTGACCTGGATTGGGGTCCAACAGACCTCGGTTAAATTTCGAGTCTCATCACCAACTAGCTGTGAGATCTTAGGCCAAGTAATTTAATTTCCCTGAGCCGTGTTTTATTTTCTGTAAAATAGGAAAAATAATAGCGCCAAGCCTATCTCAAGGTTGCTTGGATGATAAAATAATATAATAATATATACAAATGTCCTTGTCATTATAAAGAACTATAAAATGATTAGCCGTTAGCTGTTATAGTAGGCATTAAAATGCTAAAATGTTTCTGCTCAATCTGCTGTCAATTCCATTCTTCTAATTGCTCAGCCAAAAACTGCACCCTTGACTCCTCTCTTTCCTTCCTTCCTTCCTTCTTAACTTTTTCATACCTTCATAACTGTCATTTGATCTACATTCAAAATACATACAGAATCAGAACACTTCACACCAATCTACTTCCATAACCTCTCGTCTGAATTTCAGCAGTAGCATTCCGACAGGTCTCTGCTTCCACCTTTGCCTCTCTTCCTCCCCTTCCTTCCCTCCCCCCACCCCAATTTTTTCAGCACACTAGCCAGAGCAATTCCATTCAATACAAGTCACGACACTCTATTGCTCAAAACCTTCTTGGATCTTCCCATATTACTGGGAATAGAACCTGAAATACCTACAATAGGCTTCAAGGTCTTTTTATTCCTTAAAGGCTCTCTTGCTAATGAATCAGAACATAAATGTCAACACAATTTGTGGTCTCTGAAGACTAACTAAGGGGCAATGAAACCTTTCACCTCTGGCTTTAACCTTCCATGGGGCTGGTACAGATCTCAAGCCAGTTTCCTATCTGTTATTATTTCTTTGCTAATTGACAAGATGTGGCTTTGCACGAGGCTCTCAAAGTCCTAGAAACCAACCTTTCAACATAGGCGACATCTGGCACCCATATGGAATCCTCCAAAGCTCAGGGAAATCACTTTACAGTCAAGTCAAGGGAAGGAAGAGTTGACCTCTGGTCCAAGCCCCAAAGAGACCACGCTACAATGTCAGGCCTCTGTGTCTAGGTGTGTGGTGTTCCCTTGGCCTGGACTGCTATTTCCCGTTCGTCACTTGTCAAAATCCCACCCACTAGCCAAGGCTGACCTTATATAACACTGCCTTCCTGGTTCCTTACCTAATCTATCCAGTCAAGAGTGGTTGTTCCTTCCTCTGCCCCATCAAAATTTCTCCTGCTCAGTTAGTTTATAAATAATTTTCCCCATCTTAAACTACTGAGTAAGTCTGCTAAGTACTGATAGATTGTCACTTCCTTGAAGACAAAATTAGTAACAGTAGCTCATTATAACATTAATTCTCAAGGCGAGTAGGGAAAAGCTCCTTCAGAATTTCATAGTGGGGATTAAAGGATGATGAGAGAAGACCACACTTTCCTGCAGGGTAAAATATCCTCTCAAAAAGATCTTTGCTCTCCTCTCCCCCGCAAAAGTCTCTCTTCAATTTATTGACTCGATTAGGATGTTGAAGGCTGTAGACTAGACCAGCAATTCCCAAAAGCAGGTCAGGGATAATTGTCCAGAAGAATCATCTGGGGTAAATTTTAAATACCTGGATTCCTGAGCTACTTCTCTGGAAGTCCCTAGAAATTCAGATTAAGTATAAATTAAGATTAAGGTTAATTAAGATTAAGATTAAGGTCCTGAGCCAGGACCTAGGTATAATATTCAGCATCAAATGATCAGCAAAGTTTGGCAATAACTAATTTAGGGGTGAATTTTAATAGATTTTTAAGGGAAAGGGAAGACTATAAATGATAGAAGAAAAATAAATAAAAGGAAAAAGTAGATATAGAAAGTCATCAGTGTGACTCAGCATGGCACAAGAAAGAAGGTGACCTAGGTAGAGGATGTAATTTTCCAACTGAAGCTGATTTTATTTTCTTTGTCTTGGAGGTGGGGAAAAATTTGGTTTAGGCTTAGGTTACCACAGGGAATAAACATGTGGACCAAAGATTATGGTGTTCTTTCCTTTGGAAGTTATATTTCTCAGTGTACATTAATAAATTGACAACCTAGTAACTATATGTTAGTCTATGTGGGGTTGTTTACTGTCTGTTCTAAGAGACAAAATTAGGTTTCTGAATCTGCAAACCTCCAGGCCTTGAAAAAGAGGACCAGGCAGAGATTCACCCCATTGAAAACCCATATATTGGCACATGAAAAGCTGCTCGACATCACTAATTATTAGAGAAATGCAAATCAAAACTACAATGAGGTATCAACTCACACGGGTTAGAATAGGAATCATCAGAAAATCTACAAACAACAAATGCTGGAGAGGGTGTGGAGAAAAGGGAGCCCTCTTCACTGTTGGTGGGAATGTAAATTGATACAGCCACTATGGAAAACAGTATGGAGGGTCCTTAAAAAACTAAAAAATAGAATTACCATATGACCCAGCAATCCCGCTGCTGGGCATATACCCAGAGAAAACCGTAATTCAAAAAGACACATGCACCCCAATGTTCATTGCAGCACTATTTACAATAGCCCGGTAACAGAAGCAACCTAAATGCCCATCAACAGACGAATGGATAAAGAAGATGTGGTACATATATACAATGGAATATTACTCAGCCGTAAAAAGGAATGAAACTGGGTCATTTGTAGAGATGTGGATGGACCTAGAGACTGTCATACAGAGTGAAGTAAGTCAGAAAGAGAAAAACAAATATTGTATATTAATGCATATATGTGGAATCTAGAAAAACAGTACAGATGAACTGGTTTGCAAGGCAGAAATAGAGACACAGATGTAGAGAACAAACGTATGGACACCAAGAGGGGAAAGCGGGGAGGGGTGGGGGAGGGTGGGATGAATTGGGAGATTGGGATTGACATATATACGCTAATTTGTATAAAATAGATAACTAATAAGAACCTGCTGTATATAAAAAAAGTACATCAGTAACTGGTGGAAACCCCTAAGTACCCTAACACACTTTACTCATTAATATATAATTAATACATGAGAAATGAATAATAGGAAAGATCTGGAAATCTAGATACAGGTCTTGACTCTGTGTGACCAACTTGCTTTGTAATATTGGTCACTAGTAAGTACCACTTATATACTCAACTCCTATGTCCCAGATATTTAATTATCCCACCAACCCTACAAAAGAGTTATGTGGCATGTACCACCAGATTCCTACACCTTAGCAATTCTCTCCTTTGTACTTAGAAAGAGAGCCCCAATTTGATTTCAGGTTCTTGATGCATAGAATGTACGCAAAATGACTGGAACTCTGGCAGCTGTCTTGGACTCTAAGATGACTTTAAGGATGGAAGCCACTTGCTAAGGATTCAGAACAGAAATAACCTGAGTTCCTGATACTAGAAGACACTATACATTCCCTGGATGATCTCCCTCTGTAATTCTTTTACAAAAGAAATAAATAAACCACTGTAATTTTGGATTTTCTTTTTATGCTGCCAAACATAATCCAAAGTGCTACAGAATTGGATTCTCAGTTTAGATTTAGGAAACCAGATACAGAGAGGTTATGTAATTTACCTGACATTACACAGCTAGTGAGTACTGAACAGAAATTATTCACCTGGCAATATGTTTCTAAGGCCAATTTTCTTGAATCTATGCTATAGGATCTCCAAAAAGAAAAGATATTTTGCTTTTTTGTTTGGTATAGAAGAAGCAAACTAATATCTGTTGACACTGTTTATGTACCAGGCATTATGCTAGGTATTGTCAGATATATTATCTTGTTTGCCTTTAAGCTTGGCTTTCTCTATATCTAAAAATTAAGTGATTTAGTTAAATTATCTCTTCATTTCATCTCTATAAACCAAAACCAAAGACCTTTCCTACAGTCTAGCAGGGAACACTTGCCAATCTATAACCAATATTTTCTCCAAGTCAGGCAGCTCCACAGGAGAAAATGATCTCTTCATCTTTGATAAACACTCATACAGGAGAGTCAAACAAGCCAAACTTGTTCTTTTCCTCTCTTTCCTTTCAAAGTCACTCTCACACTGTAGAAGTGGTATTAGAACATTAAGACCCAGTGGAAAGAGGATGAAAGATAATAGAAATAAACAGCTCTCCTGCCAGAGGAAAGAGATGAAAAACGAAAGAGAAAGGCTCTTTCTCCAAAGCAGCAACTTCACATTACAAGGTTAAATAAAGAAGAAATGCACACACACAACACACACACACACACACACACACACACACACACACGTGTACATACCACATAAAAATAGAGCAAGTAAAAACTGAAACTAGAGAATTATGAAACCACCAAACACCATTCTATATTTAAGTACAATTAAAGTGTTAAATGTAAATATAATTAATTAATTGAAATTTTAAAAAAGAAAATAATGATTAAGCTTGAGATAAAAAAGGACTTTCTAAGCTTAGAAACAAGGAAGAGATCACAAAGGGGGGAAAATCAATATATTTGATTATTTTAAAAAATTAAAAGAAATACAAATGACAAATCAAAAAGAGTTGAATTTTATGAGAAATAAAAGAATTGCACATTACAGTGATAAATAATAATTTCTAACACATTAAGCAAACATATTTAAATGATAAATCTTAATGTTAGGCAAAAGACAAATCTTAATGTTAGGCAAAAGATAATTAAACAGGTCCCACTGAGGATGGGGAAATAAAATATACAGCATCTGTAAAAAGAATTTTGGCAATGACTGACTATTTACCCAAGAATTCAGACCAAAATTTCTATCATAAATATTTTCATTTTTTCAAATATTTTATCAAGTATGAACTTGGACTCTTTCTTTAAATAGAAAGCACTCTTAAATTATAAATATTTACTTCCACTGAAGATATTTAGCTAACAAAATGCACCACAAGCTCTGTAGACTTCCAAAAATGATGGTAATGCTAGATTTATCATAAGAAGCATGAAGTTTCCCAAGGGGGCTACCTGGAAGTGTTCCAGGTAGCCCCCTTGGGAAAGGATTTATCTACAGGATAAATCCCTTAGAATGTGAATGTTTTAGTATGATGGCTAGCACAAGAGTCTCACCCATTCATTCACTCATCCATTCAACTAATTGTTTTTGATTATCTACTATGTATGAAGTATGGTGCTAGGCACTATGGATGTGATGGTGAACAGAAAACATGTCAGTTGCCACCCTTGTGTATCATCTAGTGCAGTGATACAGATAAATTAATCAAATTATTACACAAACTAATGGGAAAACTGCAAATGTAGAGATGTCCATGTCTTCAATGAAATTGCATGGTACTCAGAGAACAGATACTAGAGAAATGAGGCAATGACAAACTCTTATTTTGTTGTGAGTGTAATAGAAACTTTACATTCACAAATTTGATGGTCTTGATTTCAACTATTCCCTGACACACTTGAAGGTCTCTGTTATTTAACTAATGAATGAGCCTTCCTCACTGTGGCTTTGCTGTTCTCTCTTCAAGGCTTTGGAAATTTGTGAAAATATCTGAATTTATCCCTTATGAATCACAGGGTCTATCCTACAGCTAGTATTTCTCCCAGGATTGGAGTTGTCTTGAAATTAAGGCTTTAAAGGACCTAATGTCTTTAATTGCCATGAAATCAGGATCTGTCTTATTCACAGCTGTATCCTCCCTCTACACCTAGTGCCTACCATATACGTAATACGTGATTCTTTGTTGATGAGCTATTGGGATGGCTAATTTAAAAGAGCCATAAGAAGATTCTGAAAAAGTGACTTGCAACACTGTCTGTTAGTCAGAATTAGCTGGTGGGCTTAAAAAAGAAAGAAAAAGGAAACTGTGTCCACGTGTACTAACTCCTACAAATATGGAACCAGGATCTCTAGGCATGGAACTCAAAAGTCTGTATTTGTTACAGATCCTAGGTGATTCTGATGCAGTCCATTGGAAAGCTGTGTAAAGGAACATTTTGGGGGGTTTAAGGATTACTGAGTATTACTCTCCTTTTATTTTATTTTATTTTTTTTACTGACCTTAGCACTGTGACAAAATTGATGGGATACCATTAAATATGACACTAATGATGTAACAAGGTAGAAGAGTGTCCCATGTGATTGGCCAGAAACGTATAGAAAAAGAAATAGAAAGGAATCTATTTGTCTACAAGAAAGGCTAGATATAATTCATTTTTCAAAAATAGAAAGATAGTTATTATCAAACTCCACATGCCATTTATTTCCCCAATAATCAAGTCATAAAGTATATATTGAGTGCCAATGAGGTTTCCTGAACCTGCCTATGCTGGGAGTGGGAAATCCGATTTTATAATATTTGTACCTCACATCCTGAGGGCATTTAAATAGGGATATGGATACTTATGCAAATACATGACTGAGAAAATAATATATGATGGGAAAGGGGGACAGTAGAAAAGGTCTTGGATTCTTTGAGCATTAGGTATAATGCTGGGTTTTGATGATGTTGAGTAATCTACAAATATCTCATTTAAGGATTTGATAATAATCACTTTAGAGATGAGGAATCTGAGCTCTTAAAAAGAACTGAGATCAAGATGGTGGAGGAGTAGGACAGGGAGCTCACCCTCTCCACACAGATACATCAAAAATACATCTACATGTGGAAAAATTCTCACAGAACATCTACTGAACGCTAGCAGAAGACCTCTGACTTCCAAAAGGGAAAAAAAATCTCCACATAACTGGGTAGGGCAAAAGAAAAAAGAAAAAAAAAAAGAGAGAGAGAGAGAGAAAAAAAAACTGGGATGGGACCTGCACCTCTGGGAAGGAGCTGTGAAGGAGGAAACTTTCTGCACACAGGGAAGTCCCCTCACTGGTGGGGACAGGGTGGGGGTGAGCTTTGGAGCCTAGGAGGAAAAGGCAGTGGCAGGTGTGGGGAGGGCAAAGCAAAGAGTAACCAACACAGAGGGTTGGTGCTGACCATTACTCCCCAGCCTGAGACACTTGCCTGTTAGGGTGGACGGGGGCTGGGTGCTGAGGCTCGGGCTTTGGAGGTCAGAGCCTGGTGAGAGGACTGGGGTTAGCTGTGTGAAGAAAGCCTAAGGAGGCTAGGGTGTAGTGCAGCAGAACTGAGGGAGTCCAGGAAGAGCCTGAGCCCACAAGAGAGGAAAGGGACCATTGTTGGGGGCTACACAAGGAGAGGGGCGAGCTCACCATAGGAGCCTCTTTGTTCAGTCACAGGCAGCAGGGCACTGCCTACATGACCTCCAGGGGTGGGCGTGAGCTGCGGCTGCTATCTTGGTCCCCAGAGGTGGGCATGGACCACTATTGCTGCCACCGCTGCCACAGAAGTTCCTGTGAGCAAGCTCAGGTCACTGCCCACACCTTCCCAGGAGCCTGCACTGCCCGCCACTGCTGAGGGTCCCGAGACCCAAGGGTCCCACGATCTGCAGCTAACTTTCCTGGGAGAACACATGGCACATCCCAGTCTGTTGCAACTTCCTGCTGGCCTTTGCAGCCACAGGCACTTCATGCACGTCCCAGTTGTGCCCATCTTATCCCTCCCTGGCCTGAATGAGTACGTGTACCCCAATCAGCCTCTGCTTTTGTCCCCTCTCGCCTGGGTGGGGAACAGACACCTGAGGATGGCCCACATGCAGAGGTGGGGAAAAACAAAGCTGAGCACAAGGGACGGTGCGACTAAGGAAGAGGAATGGAAATCTCTCTCCTTGCAGCTGCTAAAGGCACAGATTAAATCCCTGCAATCAGACTGGTAAACACTACACCTGTGGAATATCTGAATGGACCATGAGTGTTCCCACAACTGAGACCAGTCTAGCCTTAAAAGCTGTGGACTTTGGGGGCAAGTACACATGGGAGTTGGGACAGGTCAGAGTCTGATCTGCTCCCACAGTGCCCAAAGCAGGTCCAGAGACCTACCTAGAGGTATTGGAGGGCCTCCTGGGGAGGTGAGGGTTGGCTGTGGCTCACTGTGGGGACAAGGACACTGACAACTGAGGCCCCAGGAAAATATTATTATTACTCCTATCTTTTTGTTTCATTTTGTTCTGTTGTTGTTTTTTTGGTTTTTTTAAATTTTTTCTTTTACTTTTTAATTTTTAATATACTTTCTATTTTACTTTACTTTTTCACTGTTTTGTGTTTTTTCCCTGTTTTTCTTCTCCATTATGTTTTTATCTTTTTAAATATATCTTTAATTTTTCTATTTTTACTTTACTTTTTCATTGTTTTGGGTTTTTTTCCTGGCTTTAGTTTTTTTTTCACTTGTTTTGTTTGTATCTTTTTTTTTCTTTTTGGTCATTTTTGTGTGTTCATTTTATGTTTCCTTTTTCTATTTTCTTATTTTTACATATTTTAATACTAAATTTTGAAACCCGGTGTGCATTTTATTTTATTTTTCAAATTTATTTTTGGCTGCATTTGGTCTTCATTTACTGCTGCACGTGGGCATTCTCTAGTTGCAGCAAGCGGTGGCTACTCTTTGTTGTGGTACACAGCCTTCTCATTGTGGTGGCTTCTCTTGTTGCAGATCACAGGCTCTAGAGCACAGGCTCAGTAGTTGTGGTGCAAGGGGCCTAGTTGCTCTGTGGCATGTGCGATCTTCCCAGACCAGGGGTCGAACCCATGTCCCCTGTATTGGCAGGCGGATTCCAAACCACTGTGCCACTAGGGTAGTTTCTGCTTTTTTTTTTTTTTACGGTATGTGGGCCTCTCACTGTTGTGGCCTCTCCCATTATGGAGCACAGGCTCCGGATGCACAGGCTCAGCAGCCATGGCTCATGGGCCCAGCCGCTCCATGGCATGTGGGATCTTCCTGGACCGGGGCACAAACCCGTGTCCCCTGGATCGGCAGGTGGACTCTCAACCACTGCACCACCAGGGAAGCCCTAGTTTCTGCTTTTTTAAAATTTCTTTCTCCTTTCATTTTGGTATTTTGTTTTTGTTAGTTTTGTTTTTGTTTCTTTTCTTTTTCTGTGTGTGTTTCTTTGTTTTGGTTTTGGTTTTTTGGTTTTGCTTTTACTATTTGTCTTGGGTTTTGCTTGTCTGCTTGTTTTCTTTTCCTTTTTTTAAATTGTGTTGTTGCTGTTTGTTTGCTTTTGTCTTTGCTCTTTGTCTTGGGTTTTCTCTGTCTGTTTAATTCCCCCCATTTTTTTCCCATGCTGTGTGGATTGTGGGGTCTTGGTTCCCCAGCCAAGGGTCGGGCCTGAGCCTCTGGGATGGGAGCACCACATCCAGGATGCTGTACCACCAGAGAAACCCTGGCCCCAGGAAATATTAATTGGCAAGAGCTCTCCCAGAAGTCTCCATCTTGACACCAAGACCCAGCTCCACCCAACTGCCTGCAGGCTCCAGTGCTGGAAGCCTCACTCCAAACTAGCAACAGAGGAACAAAACCCCACCCATCAGCAGACAGGTTGCCTAAAGTTTTACTAAGCTCGCAGACACCCCAAAACACACCACCTGATGTGACCCTGCGCATCAGAGGGACAAGACTCAGCTCCACATATGAGAGCACAGGCACCAGTCCCTCCCACCAGGAAGCCTACACAAGCCCCAGACCAACCTCACCCACCAGGGGCCAGACACCAGAAGCAAGAGGAACAACAAACCTACAGCCTGCAGAAAGGAGATCTCAAACACAGTAAGTTAAACAAAATGAGATGACAGAGAAATATGTTGCACATGAAGGAGCAAGGTAAAAACCCACCAGATCAAATAAGTGAAGAGGAAATAGGCAATCTACCTGAAAAACAACTCAGATTAATGATAGTAAAGATGACCCAAGATCTCAGAAATAGAATGGAGGCATGCTTTAAGAAAATACAAGAAATGTTTAACAAGGACCTAGAAGAAATAAAGAACAAACAAATAGTGATGAACAACACAATAGCTGAAATGAAAAATACACTAGAGGGAATCAATAGCAGAATAACTGAGGCAGAAGAACAGATAAGTGAGCTGGAAGATAGAATGGTGGAAGTAACTGTCATGGAGCAGAATAAAGAAAAAAGAATGAAAAGAAATGAGGACAGTCTCAGAGACCTCTGGAGCAATATTAAATGCACCAACATTCAAATTATAGCAGTCCCAGAAGAAGAACAGAAAGAAATTGTCTGAGAAAATATTTGAAGAGATTATAGTCGAAAATTTCCCTAACATGGGAAAGGAAACAGCCACACAAGTCCAGAAAGCACAGAGAGTCCCATACAGGATAAACCCAAGGAGAAACATGTCAAGACACACATATTAAACAAACTAACAAAAATTAAATACAAAGACAAAATATTAAAAGCAGAAGGAAAAAGCAACAAATAACATACAAGAGAATTCCCATAAGGTAATCAGCTGATTTTTCAGCAGAAACTCTGCAGGTCCGAAGGGATTGGCAGGATATATTTAAAGTGATGAAAGGGAAAAACCTAAAACCAAGATTCCTCTACCTAGCAAGGATATCATTATTCATCATCAAGATTCAACAGAGAAATCAAAAGCTTTACAGACTAGCAGAAGCTAAGAGAATTCAGCACCACAAAACTGGCTTTACAACAAATGCTAAAGGAACTTCTCTAGGTGGGAAACACAAGAGAAGAAAAAGACCTAAGGAAAAAAAAAACCCTAAGCAATTAAGGAAATGGTAATAGGGAAATACATATTGATAATCACTTTAATGTAAATGGATTAAATGCTCCAACCAAAGGACACAGACTGGATGAATGAATACAAAAGCAAGACCCATATATATGCTGTCTACAAGAGACCCACTTCAGACCTAAGACACATACATACTGAAAGTGAGGGGATGGAAAAAGATATTCCATGCAAATGGAAATCAAAAGAAAATTGAAGTAGCAATACTCATATCAGACAAAATAGACTTTAAAATAAAGACTGTTACGAGAGACAAGGAAGGACACTAAATAATGATCAAGTGATAAATCCAATAAGAAGATATAATGATTATAAATGTTTATGCACCCAACATAAGAACATCCCAATACATAAGGCAAATGCTAACAGCAATAAAACGAGAAATCAACAGTAACACAATAGTAATGGGGACTTACACCCCACTTACACCAATGGACAGATCATGATCATCCAGACAGAAAGATAATAAGAAAACAAAAGCCTTAAATGACACATTAGACCAGAAAGACTTAACTGATATTTATAGAACATTCCATCCGAAAACAAGAGTACGCCTTCTTCTCAAGTGTACACAGAATTTCTTCAGTAGATCACATCTTCGGTCACAAATCAAGCCTCGTAAATTTAAGAAAATTGAAATTGTATCAAGCATCTTTTCTGACCACAACGTTATGAGGTTAGATATCAATTACAGGAAAAAAAAAAACTGTAAAAAACACAAGTAGGGGGTTTCCCTGGTGGCGCAGGGGTTGAGAGTCTGCCTGCCAATGCAGGGGACACAGGTTTGTGCCCTGGTCCGGGAAGATCCCACATGCCATGGAGTGGCTGGGCCTGTGAGGCATGGCTGCTGAGCCTGCATGTCCAGAGCCTGTGCTCTGCAACAGGAGAGGCCACAACAGTGAGAGACCCGTGTACCACAAAACAAAAACAAAAACAAAAAAAAACCACACAAACACATGGAGGCTAAACAATATGCTACTAAATACCAAGAGATCACTGAAGAAATCAAAGAGGAAATTAAAAAAATACCTAGAGGGGCTTCCCTGGTGGCGCAGTGGTTGAGAGTCTGCCTGCTAATGCGGGGGACACGGGTTTGAGCCCTAGTATGGGAGGATCCCACATGCCATGGAGCAACTAGGTCTGTGAGCCACAACTACTGAGCCTGCGCATCTGGAGCCTGTGCTCCACAACAAAAGAGGCCGCGATAGTGAGAGGCCCGCGAACCACGATGAAGAGTGGCCCCCACCTGCCACAACTAGGGAAATCCCTCGCACAGAAACGAAGACCCAGTGCAGCAAAAATAAATTAATTAATAAACTCCTACCCCCCCAAAAATACCTAGAAAAAAATGACAACAAAACACAACAACCAAAAACCTATGGAATGCAACAAAAGCAGTTCTAAGAGGGAAGTTTATAGTAATACAACCCTACCTCAAGAAACAAGGCAAATCTCAAATAAAGCAACTAGAGAAAGAAAAACAAACAAACAAAACCAAAGTTAGCAGAAGGAAGTAAATCATAAAGATCAGAGCAGAAATAAATGAAACTGAAATGAAGAAAACAATAGCAAAGATCAATAAAACTAAAAGCTGGTTCTTTGAGAAGATAAACAAAACTGATAAACCATTAG